>NC_080431.1:117585768-117687546 GCF_028018845.1 Melospiza georgiana | reverse complement strand
AAGGAAAGGAAAGGAAAGGAAAGGAAAGGAAAGGAAAGGAAAGGAAAGGAAAGGAAAGGAAAGGAAAGGAAAGGAAAGGAAAGGAAAGGGAAAGGGAAAGAAAAGAGAAAAGAGAAAGAGGAAGGAAGGAAGGAAGGAAGGAAGGAAGGAAGGAAGGAAGGAAGGAAGGAAGGAAGGAAGGAAGGAAGGAAGGAAGGAAGGAAGGAAGGAAGGAAGGAAGGAAGGAAGGAAGGAAGGAAGGAAGGAAGGAAGGAAGGAAGGAAGGAAGGAAGGAAGGAAGGAAGGAAGGAAGGAAGGAAGGAAGGAAGGAAGGAAGAAGAAAGAAAGAAGAAAGAAAGAAAGAAAGAAAGAAAGAAAGAAAGAAAGAAAGAAAGAAAGAAAGAAAGAAAGAAAGAAAGAAAGAAAGAAAGAAAGAAAGAAAGAAAGAAAGAGAAAATTGTTCTTGTTTTTTTAAGGTCTCATGATGTTTATGCCAGCCCTAAGAACTTCAGTGGGCTGATTTGTGGTTTCTGAATGGATATAATATAATATAAATATATTAATTTAAATTATATAAATAATAGAAAAAATATAATATAACATAAATATATGTTAACACATTATGTTAATAACATAAATATGATAATTCAAATACTGTTTTAAAAATTATTGTAGCCAATAGCTCAAGTTCAGCCACAATGAAATATTTTATTTGGGATGGTTATTTTGGAAATCAGAAAACACTGGACAAATTAAGCTTTCCCCATAAAATATGATGTCAGGAGACAATTCCCAACCAGCGCTCCTGGTACACAATGTCAAAGACACTTAGACCCCAATCTTTGATTGACCTGTGGCACTTTCTATAGTAAATAATTAAATATACTCTTTGGTGGAAGAGGAGCCAGTCTAGTTTAAGGTGAAAACCACAAATTCTGTGAAGAATTAAGAAAAAAAGAAAGAAGCAGACAGATTTTCTCCTATTTTAGCAGCAAAACTATTGCTCTAAAATATGATTTCCTGCTTGGTGGTTTCTACATCATCTTAAAGAATGACAACAGGAGTGTCTTCCACAAAGCACAGTACCATTTTTGGGGTAGGATACCAGACTACCCTGCCAAAAATCCAACTGTCTTGGTCCACCATGAATATGTAAATTTTCAGGATGGGATCTGTCTATTTCATTTTACTGAACATGTTCTGTATTGTGAGATTGTGAGGATAAAGAATTGGTAATAATCAGTGCTGTAAAACCTGGTTTTTTATTAAGGAGAAAAAAATGTCATGTTTGTTTCATGGAACAGGAAATAAATTTCTACTTCTTTGTCTGACAGGTGTAGAGTTGGCAGTGCTGGAGATATTTAAGTGTGAGTTATGAAAAAAATCCTTTTAATTTTGAGGTTACGCTGAAATTCTTGCTTTTCCCAGAATTCTTATGTATAAAAGAATCCTTTATCTATTATCTTGGAGCTAGCAAAAAAAGAAATGCCAATTATTTCATTTAAAAATATAACTATGAAATAAAACTTTATGAATGACCGTGTTCCAGAAAAACCATACAGTTCCTTCCATGTAAATGTAGCTGGCCTTAAAAACATCTCAGGCTTCTCTACAACATTACCTGGCACCTTCTGGCTTAGAGCAAGTGCTGACTTTGGTGTTCAGAGTTTGGCTGGGAGGGGAGCAGCTCTCCCTCATGGAACCATGGAATAGTTTGGGCTGGAAGGGTGTCTTGGTTTGGAAAGCCATGTGTGTGCTAAGGAAGGCAGGAGACTCCCTTGAAATGTAAAATGTAACCCCTCTCTCTCTGAATTATTATAATTTTGAAATTAAGGGGCTCTCAGGCAAAGATATGGGAGCAGGAATAACAGTTCTTTACTAGAGAAGAAAATAAAAATAAAATAAAAATGCAGTAATACAAAGCAGCACTGCCAGAGTGAGACCCCTGCCCTGTCCCCTGTGTGCCAGGGCAGTGTCCCAGCCCCATCCCATGGGGGCTCAGCCCTCCTGCAGTGCCAGCTGTGGCTCTGCTGCAGCAGGGATCCTGCACAAGGGGGGAGTTTTCCTCTGCAGCTCCAGGGCTGCTGCAGATGGGCCTGGGCTCCCTCTGGCCATGCAGGGCAGCAGAAAGCTGCTCCTCTGGCAATGCAGGGGGCAAAGGCTGCTCTGCTGTGCCAGCACCTCAGATTGGATCCAGGCAGGAATGCTTGGCTCCTCCCCTGGGCGGAGCATCTCCCCATGGGATGCTGGGATTGGATCAGCCCTGCAGGGACACTCAGGGCCATGGACAGCAGAGATCTCCTGGAGGGAGGGTTGGCTGTGGGAGAGAGAAAGAAAAAACTGCCCCAGGAACAGCAGAGAACTGCCCCAGCTCTGACAGGTGGGGATGGAACACACAGTCCCAGGCACAGCTTGTATTTGACAAAGGGACATAAAAATTCATCCAGTTCCAGGGGCAGGGACACCTCCCACTGTCCCAGGCTGCTCCAAGCCCCAATGTCCAACCTGGCCTTGGGCATTCCAAGGATCCAGGGGCAGCCACAGCTGCTCTGGGGAAATCTGTTCCAGTTCCCCCTGGCACAAGCAAGGAGCTGAGATCTCCCTAAGACCTCCTGGTCCCATCCCACGTCCCTCTGGGGCTCTCTGTGGCACTAATGAAGTTCAGTTTTCCAGGCATTAATTGTCTGTTCCACACTGGCTCTTGGAGCTGTCAGGGTGAACTTGCAGGAGCTTAGCCAGCACTCTGTGAGGCAATTATCCCACCTCTCCACCAGCCTTGTGAAATCAAAAGTAGCCGTGCCAAAAGATAACTGTTTCGTAAGCACATCCCTCCCTGCTGAACTCAGAGGCCTCAGCCCTCAGTTAGTTAATCACAAATCAGGCTGATTGTTTTATTAACATTAACAAAGCTCCAAATTTTGGCTTTCTGCCTTTGTGGAGACTCCGCTGTTCTGTCTGAAGTGACACTTTGAGAGGCCCCTTGTCTCATAAGTCTCTTCTTTTGGCTCATGTTTTTAATTTCCCATTTCTTGTCAGATTTAACCATTGAGCAGCTCATATAAAAATTCCAATGCTGATTTCTCCTCAACCATAGGCTCTGAATTTTAACCTGCCTGTAAGATTAAAACCGCAACTTGACACAGAGTTTCAAAACACAAACATCTTTCCAATCACTTCACTCTTGATGTGTTTTAAACTTTGGCAAAACGTAAGAATTTTGTGTTTACTGCTTGCCAGAATGCTGCACATACTCCACAGCAAGTGGAATGCTGCTCAAGCTCTGAAGTAATTTATTGTTATAAATCAAACTGCTGACTCTCCATTTCTAAACAGAGGAGGAATCACCAAAATTCAGCCTTTTCAGCTGGAACAGCAAAGCAACTACCCTGGGATGGTTTGGAGCAAAATTCACTGACTGCATTGTCAGAGACTGCATGTCTTTCTTTTTTCATTTATAATCTTAATATTTACTATTATTTATTTAATTAATAGGCTACTAATATTATTTTTTTAATTGCTGATTTTCACAGGGAAAAAATCCCTCCCCTAGCTAATTCTACCTTCCTCTTTCTTTCTTTCTTTCTTTCTTTCTTTCTTTCTTTCTTTCTTTCTTTCTTTCTTTCTTTCTTTCTTTCTTTCTTTCTTTCTTTCTTTCTTTCTTTCTTTCTTTCTTTCTTTCTTTCTTTCTTTCTTTCTTTCTTTCTTTCTTTCTTTCTTTCTTTCTTTCTTTCTTTCTTTCTTTCTTTCTTTCTCTCTCTTTCTCTCTTTCTCTTTCTCTCTCTCTTTCTTTCTCTCTCTCTTTCTCTCTCTCTCTTTCTTTCTTTCTTTCTTTCTTTCTTTCTTTCTTTCTTTCTTTCTTTCTTTCTTTCTTTCTTTCTTTCTTTCTTTCTTTCTTTCTTTCTTTCTTTCTTGTCTAGTGCCAACTTTGATTTTGCCCTTATTTTGTAATTACCTGGAAAATTCCTCTAAAATCACCAGGAATAACCAACCTATTCCTTTCTACTTGGGGTACTGCACCTTCAGGAAGGATAGGACCAGTCAAAGAGTGCTTAAAAATATCAGGGAGATAAAAATGAGAGAGAATTGGTATGAATTGGGTGTTATTGTTATGGAAAAGAAGATTGAGTTTAGACAGAGCAAGTTTTCAATTATATAAAAGATGTGGAGAGGAAAATCTGATCAAAACAAGTCCCTGTGAGTGGGTTCAGTGCACAGAGAGCCATTCAGGAAATGAACCCTGCCCCACCTCATGCACCATTGGATCCCTAACCTGACATTTCAAGGGAAATATTTATCCCCAAACATGTGTTTTTATATATATTTATGTCCATTTGGTTTCCATTAAACTTGAAATACTCATTTAAATTCACAGCTCTCATTTCTCTTGATTTAAACGCTGGCTGTAAAAGACTCAGATCTGCAAAGCTGACAAAGTCACTCTTAAAATCCTGTTTATGGCAAAGGGAAAGTACATCTCATGTACCAATAAAACCATGAATTCACTAAAATATTAAGAACATTATCATGACTAGTCCATACCTAATAGTTACAGCAAAAAATAGTGCTTGCATTCAAATTGATATCTGTGTGATTTTTAGTGGACCCTCAGTGGAGAGAGTCACAAGCTTTTCCTCTTGTTCAACAAGGAGATGCATGAAGTGCCCATGAAATACCTGCTGAAATTGGATGCTGAATCAGGAGCTGAACTGGTTGAAAATCTACAGCTCTGAAGCCTTGAGCTTTTCTCTTCTCTTTGGCTGGAGTCCCTGAGAGCAGCTCTGCTCATTTGCAGTCCAAAAATGTCAAAATCACCAGGCATGAAGGCACAGTTTGCTCCCGGTGAAAGCAGGAACAGTTTGTGATCATTCGTGTTCAGAGCTGCACTAGAACAAAAATTAATCGAGTTCAGCTTTTTAAGGGGGAAAAATAAAATTTAAAAAAAATTAAAAATAGAAAAATAATTATAATATAATATAATATAATATAATATAATATCATATAATATCATATCATATCATATCATATATCATACAATACAATACAATACAATACAATACAATATAATATAATATAATATAATATAATATAATATAATATAATATAATATAATATAATATAATATAATATAATATAATATTATATTATATTATATTATATTATATCATATTATATTATGTAATATAATATAATGTAATGTAATATAATAATAATTTTAAAATAATAAAAATAACACAAAAATAATAAGAAATAAAAAAAATAATACAATAAAATAACAACAATTAATAAAAATTAATGAAAAATTATAAATAAAATAAAATAATAAAATAAAATAAAATAAAATAAAATAAAATAAAATAAAATAAAATAAAATAAAATAAAATATGGGAGGGCTGGGAGCTGAACCTATGGACTGCAATGGCCAGAAAAGGACTCCTGGGTAGGAAATGCAGCTGAAGAGGCTCTGCCAGGAGAGTGGCCAGCCTTCAACACTTCTCCAGTCCCAGAAATCAGGGATATCCATCAGAAAAAGCTCTTGAAAATCTCCTTTCTAACTCTTGAGACACTTAAAAGGGGGATGCAGGATCAGAGGCTTCTGAGGTGGTTCTGAGTGGCCAAGGTTATTTGACATTTTTGATACCAATTTTTATTTTGGTTAGGGAAGTATAATTGACCTAATTTAAATTAAGATGTAATGGATTTGGGTAGTATTCACATGTATCAGAAACATGGATTAAGTTTTAAAAGCAAATAGGCTGAATTTTCTTAGGGCTATGTACACCTGTTTATACAGTTATAAATGCAGAAACTTTCATCCCTTAAAACAGATGATAGAAAAGGCAGCAGATGTTTGTTTTGAAAAACTTACTTTTAAACTGGCAATGACATTTTTCACCTCACAAGTTGCTGCACTGTGATCTCTTTTGATACATTTTTTAAGGATTGTCTTGCTTCTTTCCAGGTTAAATGTTGTGGCAGGAATGGCTGGAAAAGTGTTGTTAAAAACAATTAAAAAGATGTTAAAGAGTGTTAAAAGTTTGTTCACTTCTGTGCTCATGGTAAAAGGCAGTCTGACTTCCTTCACACTCCTCTTTGGCAATTGCACACTGAGAATGGGGAAAACACAAATTCTGAATTCAGGAATCCTTTAAAATCTCCAGAGCAACGGAGTTCAGGAAAGCTTCCTGAGTGTGCACAGCTTTGGGAAGAAAGCTCCCAGACGAAGCAGCATTGCAGATTGCAGGAAACTTTTTAAACATCTGTGAAATGCAGACTGTAAGTGGAGCTGAGGAGAACCCAAACCTGTGAAAACACCCAGTCAAACCACCCAGACAGCTTCATCTGGGCTCCCTCTGGTGCTGCCTGAGGCAAGGAAAACAGAACCCCCAGGCAGCTTTATCCAGGCATCACTAGAGAGCCTTGCTCGGTGAGTTCCTGTCTAGCACCATTCCCACAGCCAGGGAAAGCATCCTCTGGATGTTTTGGGATTTTTTTAAAGGTTTGCTGGAGCTTTCACTGAGTCTCCAACACCTGCTGCTGTTTCTAAAGAGCCCCATCCTCACTAAATGCAGCTGAAATTTGATTTCCCCAGGGTCTGCACAGAGCACCTGAGGTTTCTGCAGTTTCCTTGTCTCTCAGGATGTCTGTGGCAGCTTTTCCTGGGATAGGGCAGCTTGGAAGTCTGTCTCCTGTTCTGCAGAGGCAGACAACCACTATTGCAAAGAGGAAAAGCCAACTTTGCTCCCAGATTTTCCAAATCCACAGCCTTGCTCTGGAGCTTAACTCCATCTTTTCTGCTCAGCTTCAAGAGTCTCAGCCTGCTGCCTCCTTTCTGTGTTTCCTCCTGCCAGCTTTGATGCTTAAACCTCTCTTGTTTTCCAATAAAAAAAAAAAAAAGGATCATGGGTTGCATTTGTCCCTCTTTCCAGGATGCTTAAACTTCTCTTGTTTTCCACTAAAAAAAGGGATCGTGGGTTGCATTTGTCCCTCTCACAAATTCCAAGTGGACAACGCTGGCATTAAGATTAAAATTCAGCAGTGACTGTCCAGCTAAAGAAGGGTCACCAGCCTTGAGTTTTGTTATGAATTAGCTTCTGGAAAAAGATCCACAATTCAAAATGTCCAAGTGGGTTTGTGCTTCCCAGGATTTGGAAGCCCAGAGCAGAAGCCCTAAAACACAGCCCCTGGGAGGTCACTAAAACAAGTTTATAATGAAAAACCACACAATTCTCTTTATTTTCCATGTGCTAAGGAGGGAAAAAGGGAGGAAAAAATATTTCCTTCTGCTTTGCTTTAAATGTCCCAGTGTGTGAACACACACCAGTCACTCCAGGCATGAGTTAAAAGAGGGGCTGAAAATACAAAACCTATAAATGGATGTCTATAATGAAAAATACAAAACCCATAATGGATGTCTAGACTTGGAGTCCCTTCCAACCTTAATATTCCTGCCCATGGTGAGAACAAGGTGGATATGTCCACTTTCAATCAGCAGCACATTCCTTCACATTTTCTCCTATTTGTTTTTACTCCACACAAATGGAGCTCAACAGCCACTTTACAGATGTTTAATTAGACAATTCCCCTTCCCTTTAAAAATTTTATACCTTTGAGTTGTCTCAAAAGGCACACAGGACTGAGGCATGACTTTTATAGAGAGGAAAGAAAAAAAAGAGTTGGACCACAAGGAGCAAATTAAAGCAATAGTTAAAAATGAACTGCTAATTCAACCACATCTTCAATGGAAAATTCATATTACAATGCAAACACCAGCATATTTCTTTCTCCTTTGTGAGTTTAACTTGGAACCTCACCACAGCTTTAAAACTGGATGAAAAGCAAAGAGTTTTGGAGTGAGAATTTCTAGCATCTGTTTTGCTGTGGCAGCAATACAAAAAAAAAAAAAAATAGGCCCTTGTATTAAAAGATAGCTGAGGATGTTTGGCTCAGTTTTCTGACCTTGATGTTCATGTTGACACTGAGAAAATCTGATCACTATACCCTAATTTAGTTTTTTTTTCTTTGTGCAAACTATAATTCTGCACTTTCCAATTATTTCTGAGGTTATTTGAGAGACATTTCCAGGACCTCGGCATGACAGGCAGGTCTTGGGTTTTTTTGCTAAAGGTTACAGGATGTACAGTTTGAAAACTGTCAAATTAAATAATCACTCCACTGCAGTTACAGGAGGGCCACTAATAGGATCAGAGGGGTGGAACACCTCTGTGCTGGAGCCAGACTGGGAGAGCTGGGATGGTTCAGCCTGGAAGAGCCTCCAGGGAGCGCTCAGAGCCCCTTCCAGTGCCTGAAGGGGCTCCAGGAGAGCTGGGGAGGGACTGGGGACAAGGGATGGAGTGATGGAGCATGGAAGAATGGCTTAAAATGGCAAGAGGGTAGGATTCGATGGGATATTGGGAATGAGGAGTTGTTCCCTGTGAGGGTGGGCAGGCCCTGGCACAGGGTGCCCAGAGCAGCTGTGGCTGCCCCTGCATCTCTGGAATGCCCAAGGCCAGGCTGGACACTGGGGCTGGGAGCAGCCTGGGACAGTGGAAGGTGTCCCTGGCCATGGCAGGGGTGGCACTCGATGACTTTTAAGGTCCTTTCCAACCCAAACCATTCCACGGCTCCACAATTTTAAATTGGTGTCCTAGGCTGGAAATGGGGGTGTGCATTCTGTCTCCATCTATCAGAGCTGGGGCAGTTCTCTGCTGTTCCTGGGGCAGTTTTTCCTTTCTCTCTCCCACAGCCAACCCTCCCTCCAGGAGATCTCTGCTGTCCATGGCCACTGAGTGTCCCTGCAGGGCTGATCCAATCCCAGCATCCCATGGGGAGATGCTCCGCCCAGGGGAGGAGCCAAGCATTCCTGCCTGGATCCAATCTGAGGTGCTGGGACAGCACAGCAGCCTTTGCCCCCTGCATTGCCAGGGGAGCAGCTTTCTGCTGCCCTGCATGGCCAGAGGGAGCCCAGGCCCATCTGCAGCAGCCCTGGAGCTGCAGAGGAAAACTCCCCCCTTGTGCAGGATCCCTGCTGCAGCAGAGCCACAGCTGGCACTGCAGGAGGGCTGAGCCCCCATGGGATGGGGCTGGGACACCGCCCTGGCACACAGGGGGCAGGGCATGGTCTCACTCTGGCAGTGTTTTGTTTTCTTTTTTGTACTATTGCATTTGTATTTTTAATTTTCCCAGTAAAGAACTGTTATTCCTATTCCCGTATCTTTGCCTAAGAGCCCCTTAATTTTAAAATTATAATACTTCAGAGGGAGAGGGTTTTCATTTTCCATTTCAGGGGAGGCTCCTGCCTTCCTTAGCAGACACCTGGCTTTCCAAACCAAGACAACTGGTAATGGAATTCCTCAGCTCCCTTGCCTGGTGCTTGCATATCCTGAGGGAAAGACCTGAAGCATCTCCTTGTGCCACAGCAGTGCCATGGCCAGGGAGTTGTCCCCTTGCACCTCTTAGGAGCTGCCTGGACCCTCAGTTAACCTCTGCACCTCCAGATGCTGCAGGAGGATGCAGGAACTCTGAGGGCAATCATTCAAGGGTAGGAATTCGCCCTGTGATTACAAAACAACTGACCCTGTGTACATTTTTAAGATTTTTTCTCACCAGGAATGGTTAAAAAGTAGCCAGAATTCAGTTCATACATAATCAGAGTCGTAATGAGGCGTTAAACATTGTGGAGGATGAGGTACTTGAATGAAGGATTTCATACCAAAGTGGTTCCCTTCACATCACAGACAACTTTGTGCTTGAAGATTGAAGTTTTGCTGACAAATGAGTGCTGAATCCTGACCCTTGTGATACCACCAGTGCTTTGTCATGTGCTTTCAGTCACAAGGTTTACCACTGGCACGATGTTTTATAGAAAATCAGAGCAGTATTTTTCCCCTTTGGAACACATGGTGTGGTTTGATCAGTAAAAATACAAGATTTCATGGCTTTACTGAGGTCTTCTTTGCATTCTTGAGTTTGCCTGCTGGGATGCCACACTGGGGCTGTGTTTTGGCTTTCACAAGAAGCAGAAAAAGGGACTTTATAACAATCCCTGCAGTTAATAGACCTGTCGGAGTCTTTACACTCACTACAGCCTCATTAAGTGCACTTTTAGCTGAAAACAATTGCCCAGTGACAGTGACAAGGAGAACACAAGCAAATAAAAAATTTTATTTCCTACAGGAGTGGACAAAATAATTGATTTTATATCCAAGTGATCTATGGGAAGTGCAATGCCTGTTGTTCCAATACAAATAGGGAAGAATTAATTTCTCCACAAGGAAAATCTGTATTGATCAGCCAAGCCTCATTAACCACTCACAAGTCAGACCATTGAAAGGAAACTTCAGGAAATCATTTTTGTGGCAATCCATTTCCCTTCCTCCGTGTGAATCAAGCAGAGAAGTAATTTTTTAAAGTGAAGCAAACACTGGTTTGGTGATCCATAATCTCGGCTGGGCTTGTAATTCCAATCAGTTTGGAAAAGCTCAGTCTCACAGCTCTGCTTCTGCCTGGTCTGGGATCACTCCTGGGGAGATCCTTCTGTGGCTGAGAGAACCATTCAGGATCCCATTTTCTGGGGGTGAATATATATCAGCTGAGGGCTGAAATAAACCATGGGTACCACTGCAGAGGCCTGGCCTAGGTCCCATAAACAGAGTATGTGGTGACAGGAATCTGCTGAAGGATTCTCCTGAGCTCCTGTGTTCCCAAGAGTTAAATTTTGGATGCCCCCACAAGTACAGCCTTGCAAGTTGTCCATAAACCAGGGGTGAAGGAACAGGACTGAATTAGAAGCCCTGATATCTCCAATCAGGCCATAGCAATTTGTGAGGCTGCAGTAGAAGATCTCCTTCCAGATTTTTGGTGATTTCCCTTAGAGGAACCCAAAAGATCAGGTCTTCCTACTTTCCCCTGTTTCTTCACCCCTGGATTACCAGAGAACATGCAAGAATGTTCTTGTGGGAGCTTTTCTGAATTCTTTAACATCAGTACAAAGCATGACCTCAGATTTGTTCAGCACTGTCTTGGTTCAGGGCAAATTTTGGAGAGAAAAATTTTGGTTCAGGGCAAATTTTGGGAAGTCAACCCAGGACAAGCACACAGGAAGCCAGGTGCCCACATTTAAATTGAAACCTGCCAAAAGTGGTTGGGGAACACTTCTGCAAGTTTTCCAAGGTGAACACTGCAAAGGTAAATCTTGCCCCGTCTTGTGGGGTGAGAAAAGTAAGAGGCTTTGCTTTTCACATCTCAGTTTGCACAGAAATCAGGCAAAATGACTGAGCCATGTCAGTGCTTGCAGAGAAACAAATCAGACCATGAGGAGCAGTGCTGGGGCTGGCCTGTGCTGTGAGGATCTGCCACCACCCCGTCCCCAAAGCCCAGCACCACCCCAAACTCCAGATATGATTGCCAGCATATCTGGAGAAGATGAAAATCTATATAAACACACAGAACATGAAATTCTGCACTTGTCATGCTCTGACTTTGACCATAGCTGTTTCCTCATCACATCTCCCTAACGATGTTTGAAGATGGATTTGCTGCCAAACCATTTTTGCTGTAATTTATTTTTTTTTTCATATTCCTGAGCTGAAAATCAGCATGCATCAACACAGACATTGATACTTTTCCACATACAATTTTTGTTTAATATAATTTGAGGCACCAAATCCTGAAACTCTAAGAAATTCTAAATCCTGCAGGCCCTGGCAGACCACAAACTCTCTGCCTGTCTTTCCTAAGAGAAGACTGCTTCAATTGATCTAAGAAGCTGAAAAGACCATCCCTTGGTTAACTTTGACACCTGAAAATCACAGGCCCTTCTCATTTGAGTTTTCAAGGTTATTGGACTATGTGCATTGTTGTATTTTCCTTGAACCATAAACACTGATAAGGTGATTTCAACAAAAGATCAGTTTTCACCTCAGAGGATGTGGGCTCAAGTTTGCCTGTTGCACTGTACTAAAACAAATGTGTTTGTCTGAATTCTTCCAACCAAAGAGCAAAAACATCACTGGGAGCCAGTGAGCTCTGATACAGAGAGAGAGAGCTGGCTCAGCTCTAGTCCATGGGGCCAAGGAGGCACTGGCAGCTGGGCTGGATGGGGAATTGTGTGTGCAGCAGGAGCAGGGCAGGGATTGTCCCTCTGTGCTGGCTCTGAGAGGCCCCTCCAGGGCTGGGCCCAGTTCTGCTCCTGCAGGAGAGCCCTGGAGGGGCTGGAGTGTGTCCAGGGCAGGGAACGGAGCTGGGAAGGGGCTGCAGAATCCCTGAGGGAGCTGGAAGGGGCTGGAGAATCCCTGAGGAGCTGGAAGGGGCTGCAGAATCCCTGAGGAGCTGGAAGGGGCTGCAGAATCCCTCAGGAGCTGGAAGGGGCTGAGGCTGGAGCAAAGGAGGCTCAGGGGCCCTCGTGGCTCTGCACAAGTCCCTGCCAGGAGGGCACAGCCAGGGGGGTCGGGCTCTGCTGCCTGTCTCAAGTGAAAGAATGAGAGGAAATGGCCTCAAGTTGCACCAGGTTCAGATTAGATAGGAGAAAAAAAAATCTCTACAAGAGTAGTCAGGCACTGAAATGCACTGCCCAAGGAGGTTTGGAGTCACTGTCTGTGGGAGTGCTCAGGAGGAGTCTGGATGTGGCCCTTGGGGACAGGGCTTGGGGTAGTTCTGGTGCTGCTGGCATGGCACTGGATGAGTTTGAAGCTCTCTTCTCACCTTCATGATTCTGGGATTCTGTGATCTCTACTAGCAGTTGTATTCCTGCATATGCCCATGTAGATCCTTGCTGTAAGTCCATGGTTTACTCCCATATATTTAATTTGTGCATGTTGGATATAGATAAAAATTACACAGAATTGGAAGTGACCGTGGAGAAATGGAGACCAGAAAAGTTGTGTCTGTTCTATAGGAGTAAAAGCTGAACTCAGGTTTGATTTTTTTTTCTGTGTGCTGTCATTTCTGTGGTAAATTGTTAGCCCATTTCATTTACAGTATTCCCGAGAAATGCCAATGGGTTATTTCCCTAATCCAGATGCATCAAAAATAAAGTGATATAATATACTTGGAATTTTAATATCAAGGATAAAGCCAGCAAAACTTTACAAAGAATCAGCACTGTAAACAAGCCATGCTTTATGTATTTAATTTATCTGCTTAGTACAGAGGCAGCATCTGTTTCCAGTGAGATGCTGCTTTTTAAAAATTTCCTTTCTCGAACTCAGCAGCTGGAATAAATGAAATAGCAGCCAAATGAACAGTTGGAGAGGATGATTCTGCTGGAATGAGGGCATGGAAGGACAGTTGAGGAGGACAGTGGCAGGAGGAGCTGTAAACTCAGGATGTCCCAGGAATAACTCGCAGGCCCTCCATCCACAGCTCCGTCTCAGACAGGTTTCTCACAGTGCTGCTGATTCCTCTGTTATCACCTTCTTCCCACAGAGCTGCAGGAAGCACAGGAGGGAAGGAGAGGTTGCCCTGAACCCACCACACATCCACGATGTTGGAAAATTCCTGCAGGACAGGGGCCACAGTGTTGCAATAGGAATAAACCTGCCCCTCTCCGCTCTGTAACTGGAGAGCCAAACATTTTGGCCTCAAGTCACGTTCTTAAGCTTCTTCCTGGATTCCAGCTTCCAAAATACCAAAGTATAAATTCTCTTCTTTCTTCTTTTGCTCTCCAGCCCTTGGGCTCACCACCTCAACCTGCTCCAGCAGCTGGGAGTGAAGGAGCTGCAGGAGCAGGCAGGGCTGGAAGGAAGGACGGACAGACGGACAGAGCCCCAGGATCCAGCAGGACAGGACAGGGGGGAGATGAACTCCCCAACCCTCAGCAGCTGCCTGCCAACACCCTCAGGATTTGCCATCGGAAAGAGGAACCCCTGGCTGCTGAGGAAGGACCAGGAATAAATGGAAAATAAAAGGTATTTTGGGTGGGTGCATGGCAGAGTGGGCAGACAGTGCAGGGCTGGCATGGCTGGCCATAAGGAATTAGTTTAAATTGCCTTTATTCCAGTGAAGAAAATTAACTGGGCTTTTAATCATCCCAATTAAAACTTTAACCACACTAAATTGTCCTGGTTAGAAGCAGGGCTCCATCATAACTTGAATAACCAAGGCTCTCTGTTTAAATACCTGTTTTCTCTCAGAGGGTCTGAATCTTTCTAGCACTTAGGTCCCTCCGTGCTGCCAGAGACAGCTGAGTGGATTTGAGAATAATACCTGGGATATTCTTCATTTCCTTCCCTCCATGTCTGTGTGGCACTGGTTGATGGTTTGTACCTTATGTAAGGTTATTTTCTTTAACAATGGCACTGGAATTAAAATGTAAAATCCCCCTCCTGCCCCCTTCCCCTTTACAATGCTGAATGCAGCACCCACACGAGGAGCCCACCCAGGGAAAGGATCAGCCTGCCAGGAGCTGCAATATTTTGGATGACAAGCCCCAGACAAATGCAAGATGATAGTGCTGATAGCATGAACTACCTTGTAGCTCTGTGTTTGAGGTGTTGGAGAGGACTGAATGATTCAGAGACTGTGTTTGCAGTAATAGCTTTGCACAAAGAGGTCACTTAGAGATAAAGTGGCAGTTAATTCAAACCAGAATTTCAGGCTTAGCTTTGCCTTTTTCCCCCTTCTTTGAAGGAAATGAGAGGTGACACAATTGGATTAGCTACACATTTTAGGCTTTTTCAGAAACTGGGATATTATTTGCTGAAAAGATTGTAACATTTCCAGGCTGATAAATGCAGTACATTGTTTTTGGCATGCATATCAATTCTTAAAACAAATACTCTTTACCAGAAATTCTGTAGAAGCTCCTTTGGACTCTGGACAGTCTATTAGGTAAATATGGGCTTTGCAGCACTATAGGAAAATGTAGAGTTTTACAGAAGCTTTTCAAAGCTTGGCAACACCATCCAGCCCAGCTTCCTTTACTTTATAACAAAACTCTTGAGATAAGAAGAGTGAGGGAGATAGAGAGGTACTTTGATTGGCAAATGTGTCAGGAACAGAGATACAGAAATGGGAGTCTGTGTGAGGCTGTTCCAGAAACCTGAGAGAAGGAAAGGACATTTTCCTTCTCCAGCACCACTGGGATGTCTGGGATCACAGGAGGTGAAAGTGATCCAGTCTGCCAAGGAATGTGTGAAAGCTGCCTTCTAGAAAGTGCCTCTGTTCTGTGTGCACACATTTGCCAATGTGGGGGTACAAATTCAGGTTGTATTTACACACAGGTGCCCCTCTCAATGCAGATATAAACTGCAATTATTTTAATTTAATTGACCTTCATTTCAGAAACTGCTGGCAGCTCTTCAGAGAGGACCACTTCTCTTAGCCCTCTCCATCAGCCAGCTGGTTTCATCTTTGCTCGAGTTCTGTGAAACGTTTTCCTTGCTGTGGAACTCCAGTTAAGGAAGGATTCACCTGCTTTGGAGCCTGCTCCCAGACCCAGAACTGGCAGGACATCTTGTAACGTGCTGTATCCAAACTCTGCCTTGCCAAAGCTGGAATGAAATTGTCTCACTCAGTTTTGATAGCTCCAGATTCCTGGAGGTTCAACTTATTGGAAATCCAGAGCCCTTTCCATGGCCTGGGCCTGATGGAAAAAATCAGTGTGGCTCAGTGAGTTCTTCTGGACTGGGGGTGACTTTTTGGGCAGCAGGGAGGAAAGGTCACATTGGGTTCCACAGTGTGATAAGGACCAGGTGTTGCCCTCTTGCTGTCCAAAAACAGCTTATCTCCACCATCCAGGTGGGAATTTTGGGTTGTTTTGAGACAGACTCACCTGTGTGGCTCTATGAGTTGTCATCCCACACCTCAGCTGGCTCAGTAGAATCTTAAACATGATATTCACTGGAAATCTTTTGGCTTTGGTCACACTAGGGGTTTTTCCTGCTTTGATTCACCTTTGAAAAGACCTCAAACCTCCTCAAAAAAGCAGGGCTGTGCTAAGGGATAGCTCCTGCCACTCCTCTAAGGTGTCCTTGGGTGATTTTCAGGCCACTGGCTGGCAAGGATGAAGAAATCTCCCTGCAGATCTGCTGGGATATTTTCAAGGAAGTGATAAAAAACCAAGTGAAGGAAGTTATTGAAAAGTACACATAGTTAATGATGGTCTAGATGAGCAATAAAGCAAGGCAATATGAGGAAAATGTAAACAAGCCAGGGCTGAAGGGAAACAAAAGAAGTAAAAGTATCTTGCAGAGCAGTGAGAAAATCATTCTGAGACTGGATAAGCGGGAGAAATCTGAGAGAAGATCAGGAAAGCAAAGTGCAGAGCAATGTCCTGAGGATTAACTTCTCTGGAGATGCAGTTGGGTCAATAATACCAACAATTAGAGGGAAAAAAAATATAAAGTGGTGAACCACATAGCCCAAAGGTGAAGTAAATATGGAAGAAATATTTTGAAGCCTGCCTTAGCCAGCTTTAGAAGATTGCAGTTCCTCCCTGCAATGCAAACACTGTGGACAGGTTTGAAAGGGCTCAGTTCCTCCAGCAGAAAACTCTGCTCCAAGAAGGAGTTAACAGAAGAGATCCTTCAGGAAGGGATAAATAGGACAGCTGGCCTTGAGGGACACAAACATCTGAAAAGGTGTATTGGAGCAAGTGGAGGTTGGAGGTAGCTGAGTAAAGAAAACAGTGGAATGAACCCCGAGGAAAAGAGTTCCTTTCATTCCAAGCAATCCAGAGGTATAATTCATTGTCCTGATGAAATCAATTGTCAACAGGCTGCACTCAAGACACAGAACAGAGGGAAGAGACAGAGTGGTTCAAATCAGGGAATGTTGCAGTGGCCGAGGTTTCAGAAGCCAGGGAATACATGGAAAAGTGTGGAGAGGGCAGGCACTCCCTGTGAGTCCTTTGTCAGTGATTCAGCTGAGATATGCTGTGGGAAGCAGAAGAAACACAGGGAAAAACATGGAATTGTAGAATGGTTTGGGTTAGAAGGGACCTTAAAAATCACCCAGTGCCACCCCTGCCATGGCAGGGACACCTCCCACTGTCCCAGCCTGCTCCCAGCCCCAGAGTCCAACCTGGCCTTGGGCACTGCCAGGGATCCAGGGCTGGAATTCCATCCCAGCCCCTGACCACCCTGCCAGGGAACAACTCCTCATTGCCAACATCCCATCTAAACCTGCTGTCTTTCAGTTTGAAGCTGTTTAATGCACTGAGGAAAGCTCTGCTTGAACTCTTACACCACAGAGCCATGGGGATTTATGGGGTTAAGCAATTGTTTCACATATTCAAACATTCCTAAATTTAGTGAATGGCAAACCAGTCCGATTTCACCATCATCCCTTTGGTTTCTATAAAAGCTGGATGTATTGCAGAACAAAGTCACTGCAAGTCTGATGTTAAGGTTCACATGCAGGTGCAATTGCAGATCTGCCAGACATTCTTAGGTTGCAAACAAACCTGGAGGAATTATTTAGCAATAATTGGCATGGGGATGCATTAGCTGCAGCTAGAAAAAGGAAGTTATAAAACAAGCAGATTGTTATATGAACCCTGTAAGCTTCACCTTAGCTAGGCATTTTGTGGTGCTTGAGGTTAAAAGTGTGGCATTATAAGTGTTGTATTTCATGTCAGATATGAATGTATCAAGACAGAGCATGAACAGGGGGTTTTGTGGACTGAACAACATCGTCAATACAAGTAGATAATCAGGCTGAAGTTAAAACAATACTGGGTGTAAAAGACAATAATTTGCAAAGAAAAATGCTGGAAAGGAACTCTGAGGAGAAGGATTTGGGGTCCTGAGGGACAATGAGCTGTCCCTGGGCCAGCAGAGTGCAGAAGGCCTGGGGGGCATCAGGATGGGCACTGCCAGCAGGTCAGGGCTGACCCTGCCCCTGTGCCCAGCCCTGGGGGCACCTCTGGCTGCTGTGCCCAGCTCTGGCTCCTCAGCACAGCAGGGCCAGGAGCTCCTGGAGCTGAGCAAGGGCCTGGAGCAGCTCCGTGCCCAGGAAAGGCTGAGGGAGCTGGGGCTGCTCAGCCTGGAGAGGAGCCCCAGGGAGAGAGAGGGGCTGAGCCCTGCCTGGGCCTGCCTGGCCCTGTGTCTGTCCCTGTGTCTGTCCTTGTGTCTGTCTCTGTGTCTGTCCCTGTCTGTCCCTGTGTCTGTCTCTGTGTCTGTCCCTGTGTCTGTCCCTGTGTCTGTCCCTGGCTGTCCCTGGCTGTCCCTGTGTCTGTCCCTGGCTGTCCCTGTGTCTGTCCCTGTGTCTGTCCCTGGCTGTCCCTGGCTGTCCCTGTGTCTGTCCCTGTGTCTGTCCCTGTGGCTGTCCCTGTGGCTGTCCCTGGCTGTCCCTGTGTCTGTCCCTGTGTGCAGAGCTCAGAGCAGGCCCAGGCTCTGCTCCAGGCCCAGCAATGGCCCCAGAGCCACGGGCAGGGCCTGAGCCCAGCAATTCCCCTCACAGGAGGCACAACTTCTGCCCTGGGCAGTGCCCAGCCCTGAGCAGAGCCCAGAGGGGCTCTGGGGGCTCCTCCTGGGGACATTCCAGAGCCACCTGGCCCCAGCCCTGTGCCCTGTGCTCTGGGATGACCCTGCTGGAGCACGTGTCCCCAGATGAAGCTGTAGTCTGGATCACAGGCCAGACCTACTGGAAAAAATCCATTTGTACTCCCAGAGACCTTTGGACAGCTCTAGTCTTTATTGGGGCCTGTAGGGAGACTGGCTTTTCCTGTCTGTACAGTAACTTTCAGACATATTTTCTGTGGATGATAAAATCAGGAGAATGTGTGGGGGTATATGAGGCCACCTGGGTGTGATTTCCTAATAGCAGACGTGGGGTTTTGTTCTGGGGCTGTTTGTGGCTTTGAGTGCTGCTCAGCATCTCAATCCTCATGCACTGGCTGTGGTCTGTAAAGCCCCTAGAGTGCATTTTCAGCCATGGGTACCTGCAGTTCAGCATCTATATCCATGTTTTAAAGCTCTGCTTTTGAGTAGTGGAGAATATTTAATGCCCTTGACACTGACTAACCCAGCCTGTGGCAATGGATGTGAAAGTACAACCCTTCAATTCTTAATTAACTGCTTGAGAAAATCAAGTGCTCCATGTTCGAAACACGCAGAGGGAAAAAACAGACCCAGCCTCCTTTCCTGGTATCTTGTATTTAACACCACTTTTCAATAGTTGTCCCTGAAACAGCTCCTGATATAAACACTGTGCAGTTAATTGTCATTAAAGGAGACTTTTGTATCTCCCAGTTAAATCTCTTTTCTTCACCTGCTGCCATTTGCAAGCCTAAACAGTTCTTGCAAACATTAAAATCAGGAGAGCTCTGATGTGTTTTTCATGCCTTTAATTTTCTCCTTCACATGATGGATGGTGGGATTTATTGTAGCTCAGAGGAACAAACCAGTTGTTATTTGATCTGCCCCAGGCAAGCCGCCCTGGCAACAGCCAAAAATAATAGCCATGGTCCCTGAAAAGATTCTGCCTAGAATTTCTGAAAGAATTCACCTTTGGGGCAGACAGCAAGCATGGAAAAATGCAGCCCCAAAGGTCAGCATTTTGCAATGCTCATGGCACATGAAAATAGGAGGTTGTGATGGAAACCGTGGTGCAATCCTGGTGACAATGGGTGCAGCCAGCATCCCTGTCCACCTTCCTCATGGAGCCATCACTTGCTTCCCCTCTTATATCATGGATTGGGATTTACTTCCTCTCAAAGCTGAGTTCTGCAGATCAACAATGAAAACTCTGCTTTTCTACAAAAATCTGATCTTGAAGTTGAGCCTTTTCAGCCCTGTCTGGACAAATGTTTGCCCTTGGTGTTTGGAAGATCACTTTCCATATCTCTTGTGCCACGATCTCTGTTGGTGATAGCAAACTTCAGGACAGTCTTTGTACACAGAGCCTGTACTGAAAACTCTGTGCCCTTCCCTTTATCACCCTCTTTTTGTGCACTTTCTGTAGAGTTCCATGCTCTGTCAACCTCAGGAGTTGTCTGTAGGCTCACTTCTTAATCCTCTTGGATAAAGTTTGGCAAAAGTACACACTGCAGTTCCTTTCATTCAAGCCAGAAGTTATTTTTCCAGGAAGACACGTTTAAAAATGCACAAAGGTACTCATTTAATTTGCTCTGCCTTTTTACTGCTGCTTCCTGAGAGGCCATCTAGTCTGGCTATCTGAAACCAGTAGCAGCAATGCCACATTTTTGTCCCAAATAGTCACAGCTCAAAGAAATTCAGTAAAGAAAGTTCCATAAAAAGGTATTTTTGCAAGGCTCTTATTGGTGCTCATGAAAAGAAGTTTCCAAATAAAATAAACCATTATTTTTCAAGTTATCCTAAAGCAAAGCTCCATTAAAATATCCCAGAAGTTTTAAAGGTAAGTAAAAAACCTGATCTGCTTGCTGGACACTGCTGAGAATTGGGCTTGAATTAGAGAATTAGAGAATTTTAGAGAATTGGAGAATTAGAGATTGTGACCCCATGGTTGGAGAATGCAGAGTGGACTTAGCAGATTTAGTGATCCAGACAAACTGAAATGTGATTAGGAGAGATTTTCTTTCCCACTGCTGTCCTCCAAAGGGTGCAACTGAAGATACATGAAATTGAAGATGGAAGATACATGAAATTGAGGATGGAAATTTCTCTTTGAGGATTGCTCCTTGTGTCACATCAACAGGAGGCATCCAGTGGTTGAGGAGCTGGGGTTTTCCAGCATTTCCCAAAAGGATTCCTGCTCATCAGGGCAGCTGTTAACTAGGGAAATTCACACTTGAGGAGAAACCATAGAACACCCAAGAGAGAGACCACCGTGGGTCGAGGGGAGGAAAATGACAGACCAGGCAAAGCTGCCTCTGTTTCTTGTGGTCAGTGGCTCTCACAGCTGGATTCTTCCAGCCCTGCCTCTCCATCATCCCCTGGAGCAGCTCTTTTAGGCCATAACCCTGGGTCGCTGCTGGGGCCAGACACCCAGCTTGCAGCTGAGAGCAATACTGAGGATTATTGCAGAGTGTAGTTTTCCGTGAGCATGGATCCAATCCTACAGCAACAAATCCAACCTCATGTTACAGCTATGACCTGAGGGAGACTTGTCTGCTCTTGGAAGTGCTGCAGGAAGCAGCTTTGCCTGCTGGGAAGCTCCCAGTGATGTGAGCAGAGCTTCCCCGTGGGGATGTTCATGCATCCTGCTGGCTCATGATGTGGCAAACCAAGCATGCACCCACCACAGAGTATCACAAAGCAAAGATATGAGGACCAGTTCCAGAAATCTGAGGTGAATTTTTGCTGCTTTGGACATTTTGACCAGATTGGCAGGAGAGGGGAAATTAAAATCCCTCTTGGATCTGAAGCCCGTTGTCATTTTCACTCTGGTGTGGAAAGCCAGCTTGGATTTGAATTCCTGTTTGTGAATCTTCCCCTTCTCTGGGCAAGAACCAAAGCCAGAAGATGCTCGTTTCCACAGCCAGGGAGAAGGCAGCCAAATGTGCCTGGGAATGAGTGACTTTTCTCAGGAGCTTGTTTTTCCTCCAGAGCTTTCTGCTACCTGGAAATCCTTTTGCTATCTTGGGTGGCAACATATCAGTATTTCTGTCATCAAGAAGCAAAAATTCTGGGCAGAAACTTAAATTTGGAAGCTGTCAAAGTCCTTCCATCCCTCACAGGACAGCAATGGAGCTGGGGGTCTGAAACCCTAAGCCAGCTGGATGAAGAACAACCACCTAATGTGAGCAGATAAGACACATCTCAACAACTGCAGCCTTCTCACATCCAAACTCGTTGGGATGAAGTTTTGGAAAGCTGTGCTAACAGGGTTTCCACAGAGGTCACCGCTCGCTTCATTGAGAACAGAGCTGGGCTCTCCTCAGCCAGATCCTTCTGTGTGAAGCTCATCAAGCAGAATAAAATCCTGTTCCAATTATGTGCTTTCCATGTGCACAAAGCTCCCCCAGGAGCAGCAGTGTCAGCCACAACCTCTCATAATGCAAAGAGCACATTGTGGAGTGCTCGTACTCAAACCACGGCGTTAACCCGGAGCAGGCTGGGAAAATGGGCTGGGAATTCCTCAGGGCGGCCACTGCTGCAATGTCAACAAAGATGTGACAAAAGAAAAAAGGTGGAAAAATGTGTGTTGAGCATGCTGAGAGCACATGCAAGTGAGGAGAGTGTGGTGTTTGGTTTTTTGGAGTGTGAAGTTCCTGTCCCCGTTAGTGTCCACAGACCCAGCCCAGGGAGGAGCTGGAGCTGCTGCAGAGAGCCCAGAGGAGGCTCCAGGATGGGCAGAGGATGGAGCAGCTCTGCTGGCAGGAAAGGCTGGCACAGCTGGCATTGTTCACCTGCACAGGAGAAGCTTTGGGCTGAGCTCAGGGTGGCCTTGCAGGGCCTGGAGGAGCTGGGAAGAAAGATGGAAACAGAATATTCACAGGGGCCTGGAGGGACAGGACAACAGGGAATGGCTCCCAGTGCCAGAGGGCAGGGCTGGGGGGGATCTTGGCAATGAGGAATTGTTCCCTGGCAGGGTGGGCAGGGCTGGGATGGAATTCCATCCCTGGATCCCTGGCAGTGCCCAAGGCCAGGTTGGACACTGGGCTTGGAGCAGCCTGGGACAGTGGGAGGTGTCCCTGCCATGGCAGGGGTGGGATGAGATGATCTTTAAGGTCCTTCCAACCCAAACCTCTCAGTGATTCCATGATTCCATGAGTTATCCAGTTCCAAGCCTGGCTGATGTCATTTATCAGCCCAAGAACCTGAACACTTCAAGTTATCAGGTGTCAAACTCTTCTCAACAAAATAATAATCCAGAATTTGGGGTGAGGGATAATGAACAAGGGCCAAAGGCAGAGGGAAGTTGTGGATTCCACATCCCTGGAAGCATCCAAGGCCAGGTTGGACACTGGGCTTGGAGCAGCCTGGGACAGTGGGAGGTGTCCCTGCCATGGCAGGGGTGGCACTGGGTGATTTTTAAGATCCCTTCCAACCCAAACCATTCTACAATTCCCTGAATCGCATTTCCTGCAGCACCTTCAGGCCCAATGTTTTACCTTTATTTAATGGGAATCTCCATAATGAATTTTAACCCTTTCAATTCTGTCTTTATCAAGAATTTCATCAGTAAGAATCAGGTGAGTAGTTTTATGAAGAGGCGAATACTCTAAAGCACGTGGGAAATGTACAAAAACTAGAGGACTGTCTTCAAACAATTGAATAAAACACAGAGTACATAAAGCACAAATATCTGTGTTTACCAAGACAAGGCTCAGCTTTACACATGGATTTAGTTGTGTAAAAGAACAAATAAGGTGTTTAGCAGTTCTCAGGCGACAGCTCTGCCTGCTCAGGACATCCTGAACTTGTTTTGGGCAAGAACCATTTCTCTGGTTTTTATAACAATGCCAGTTTCTTTATATCCTGTATCTGATTTTTAACTCATAAATTGGGGATTCCCAGGAATGAGATAAAAGAGATAAGGCTTGAAGAGTGGCTGTGGCTTTTCCCTATGCACACTGCACACATCCTTCTGAGCTGGATCGTGTTCCACATGAGAAGCCCAAAGCACTTTTTCAGTAAAATAACTGATTTTTAGATCAAGTTGCAGGTGCAGATTTGATGACTAGGGCTAACTTTTCTGCCAGGGATCCAGTTTTATTGTTTCTTTTCCTTACTTAACTTCATCCAGAGCCAACATAAAATCTGAAAATGCCCTGAGCAAGCCTCTTATCACCATGGGGTTTCCTGCTCAGCTTTATTGAATGGTGAAGTTTGGATCAGTATTTCAACATCTCTAGCCCACACTTTTGAACTCACTCTTGGTTGCTGAAAGGAAAGAGATTTATAAGCCCTGGTAAATCTGAAGGGGAAAAAAGGTGAATTTATGCATTTTGGAGGGTATGAACTGATAAATTATCTTTTTCCTTCTGGCCCACCTCAGCAGCAATGTGGGAGCAGCCCCAGAGCTTGTGGGGATAAGTGACACTTGCTTGAGGTGGAAAAATGCAAGGAAAAGTGTTTACATTTTTAAATCATGCACACGAAGCTTAAAAACTGAGCAGCTGTGCATCTTTCAGAGCATATCCTCATATTATGATATTCCAAAGGCCTCTCACCCTACAGTGGATTTCATGGTCACCATGTTCCAAAAATCCTGATTTGGGGGATGTGTGGGAATAGCACATTATTCATTTATGATTAGGACAGTTTGTCAAACTTTACCCATAAGAAAGAAGGAGAAAGGCTTAATTGGGAATTTTTAATAATGTATAATCCCAGCTAAACATAATTTAACTGGATAGGGAAAGAGAAATCCTGGTGTAGGTGCTTCATGATGAAGCTCTGCAAACAGAACAGCTCATCTGAAAGCACAAAAAGACCTTCACAGGCATTTTTATGTATAAATATAAATATATTTATAGCTGTTGCCATCTCCCTCATGGTAAATATAGAGAGACACCAGTGCAACAGGTTCATGGATTCAGGGAACAATCCAAGTCGTGTGAAATTCTTTAGTCTCTGGCAAAGTGGAAAAAAAAAAAATCACCTCTAAGTGTTGCCCTTTAAAATGCAAAACAGCTGCTGCCTACTGGCACTGCCTGAATGCTGCACTTGACAGCAGAATTCCAGCTCCTGCTTTTCTCTGGTCACATATCATGGCATTATTAATATCTGTTAATGGCATTTAGATCCCCCTTTAGCAGGGATTTGGCTCTGTGTTCCCTGGGAATTTGGGGTGGGATGGGTTTGGTTGGTGAAGGACTCATGCCGATGTTTGATGTGCTCCTTCTCCCAGGGGAAAGGGAAGAAAATTATCCAGGCACTGGGGGTGTGCCTGCAGGTGATGCTGAGCTCTCCTGCCCTGGAGCAGCTTGCTGGGATTTGGAATTCCCAGGAATTCCAGTGTAATCATATCCAGGGGCATCACACGATGCTGCAGCATCTCCCCTTTCCCTGCTGCTGTTGGCATTCCCAGGGAACCCCATCAAATTCCAGTACCTGACTCCATCCTGCTCAAATCATCCCTGCCTGTGCTCCCTGCAACTGGGAGACAAAAGCACCCAGGCAAACCCAGAAAAAGCCATCAAAGAAAGGAGTGTTTGGATAAACACATTGGAAAATTTGGTGGTCAGGGATCTCAGCTGCTGCAGCTCAGTGTGTGACAGCCATAACCTGAATTGATTTCAGATGAGTTTCAATCTCCCCTTTGCCAGCAGGAAAGGAGTAATCAATAATGTTGACTCTTCCTCTTTTCTGAGCATTATACAACCTCTCATAACCTTATTTATTTAGGAAATAAGGCCTTTCAGGGACTTTGATCAGCCTGGCTGAAGTTTCTTCAAAGATTAACTGACTTCTTTAGAAGTAAATCAGCTTCCTCTGGAGCAGGTATTTGCTCACCACGGAGCTGGGTGTTGAGAGCTGTGCAGTTACAAAGTTTGCTGGGCTCAGCTGTAGATTTCCTTAACACACACTGCTGACATCACTGAGTCTCCTCTTGGACTCTTTTTCTTTTTTTCTTTTTTTTTTTTTTTTTTTTTTTCCTCTCTTTCTCCCTCCCTCCCTCTCCTCCCTCCCTCTCTCCAGTTTCTTTATTCAGGTAATTCCAACTCAGGCTTATTTCAACTTGTTTTTGACTGACAGCGAGGGAAGGGAGACTCTCTGAGGGGTTTGTTTTGGGCTGGATTTTTGGTTTTTTTTTCTTTAAATGCACACATGCTTTATTGAAAAGCAGCCCAACCTTCTATAAAAAAGATTGTTTGACTTGTCATGACGATAACATCTAGTAAGGAATCTGAACATTGCTCTTTTACAGGTAAGAGGTATTTGTCAAAAATCCATACATGCTTAGCAGTGCTTTGGGAGCTGTGTGGAGCTGGAAGCTAAGGAGTAGGTGCTTTTCCTATTTTTTTCTATATTTTGGTAGTTTAAGGATTTAGAAACTGTGTGTAAGAGAAAAAATGTTTTTATAAAATTGTGCTTTTTTGTGGATTTTGACATAGAGGCAGCTCAGCAATTAAGCAAAAGCTATCATGGTTTGGTCTTTCCACTGATGTAAAGCACTGAATGTGGGGTTTTAAATGCTTGGGGCTGGGATTTCTATATGTTGGGGAGGGGGACAGATGCTGAACCTGTCTTTGTCACTGTTTGCCTGCCAGAATTTTTTCCCTGTAGAAACCCAGAGTGCTGTTTAGAGTGTTGGAATCAGAACTTTCAGCCAGCCCTTGCTCTTTTGTCCAGTGCAGAAATCAGTTTTCATTGGCATGGTGGGAAAACCTGCCTGGAACTTTCTCCCGTCCCTGTCACCTTTATGTATAAGAAAAGAGAATGTCAGTTTTCTGTCGAAGGTGTAAAGAATGTAAACATGTCTGAGTTTGAGAACTTCAGGCATTGTCTTCCAACTTTTGCCTGTGTCTTCACACGACTTGTTTACGACAGCACTGGCTTTTCCTCATGATCACAATCAAAGCCCGTGGTGCAAATTCCCCTGTATTTTCTACTGCCTCCCTTTTTATTTTCACACTGGGATCGTGCTGCAATGAGAGTTACAGATAAAATCTCCTTTTCTCCATGAGGTGCTGGTTGTGAAGAAGAACAAAGCTGGCTTTCCTTTGTGAACCAGGAGTATCCACAGCACTTTTTAACTCACCTTGTTCCCTCCTATTCTGTATTTCCAGGCATTTCCAGGGTCTTTGTGATCACAGTGCCTATTTGCCTACCAAGTCTGTATTTTCTTGTGATTTTTTTTGTTTTTTAATTGAGGGGGAAGAAGATTTGCTGCTAAAGAAATGTCTTCTCTATTTCCCTGTTTGTAAAATGTCACAATGCTCTCTGCCCTCCCTCATAACCAGCGAACAGGAGGGAGGAAGCAAACCTGGAGTGTAACACGGTGCTGCCTGTACAGAACAAACTGGCATCACTTTTATAAAGCAGAGTTGTAGACCAGACCAAAAACTTCCCCAGGAATTTCAGCCCAGTAAATGAGGCATGGCCTAGAGACAAAAACAGCAGCAGATGACTTGGGCTTCAGTCTTCCAATGTACATACAATAATTCAGTCTGTTACTTTTTATAGAATTTCAAATGAAAGCAAATAGTTCTTTTTTATCCTGGCTCCTCATGCAATGAAGCAAACAAGCCATTAGCCCACAGCTAATGCTGCTAATTGCAGCTGAATTTTTTATTGATTTATCCAGATTTCATTTAAGCTGTCTGGAATATTATTTCTGCCTCCTGTCCTGTTTCCCTCTCCTCAGACACACAGTCCCCATAGAGAGGCTGTGTTCTTTTGGAACAGGTGGAGACCAAGAAGAACAGAAATGTTACTGTTTTACATGCTGAACCTCAGAGAATTTTGAAATAAATTTTGATTCACTTTTCCTCAAGGAAAAACAAGGCAGGTTTTGGGGTGATGCATTTTTGGTTTGTTTGCTTGACAGAGGGAAAAGACTTTACCTTTAGAAAATTGTAAGTCTTTACCTGTATGAAAATTATAAAAATCATTGATTATTGCATGAAACAGTTAAAATCAACTTTGTCAATTTACTAGGAAGGAATTTACTAAATGCCAAATATCTGAAAGCTGAGCTGTCCTTAACCCCTTGGGGTGAGAGAAGTCATGAATGACTTGAGTGAATTATTACAGGCTTGAGCTTCATTTCAGAATTCAGTGTGTCTGGATGTGTTTGTTAGTATGGCAAAGGGCTTGGAGTTAATATGGTAAAGAGCTTGGTGTTAATATGGTAAAAGGCTTAGTGTTAATATGGTATAAAGTGGAAAAGAATTGGGTCTTAACATGGTAAAGGGCTTGGTGGTAATATGTTAAAGAGTTTGGTGTTAATATGACAAAGAACTTGGAGTTAATATGCCAAAGAACTTGGTGTTAATATGGTAAAGAACTTGATGTTAATATGGAAAAGATCTTGGTGGTAATATGGTAAAAAGCTTGGTGTTAATGTGGCAAAAAGTTTGGTGTAAATATGGCGAGGAACTTGATGTTAATATGGCAAAGAGCTTGGAGTTAATATGGCAAAGAATTTGGTGGTAATAGGGTAAAGAGTTTGGTGTTAATGTGGAAAAGAATTTGGTGTTAATATGGAAAAGAATTTGGTGTTAATATGGCAAATAACTTGAAGTTAATGTGGTAAAGGGCTTGGTGGTAATATGGTAAAGAGTTTGGTGTTAACATGGAAAAGAACTTAGAGTTAATATGGCAAAGAACTTGGTGCTAATATGGTAAAGAACTTGATGTTAATATGGAAAAAGATCTTGGTGGTAATCTGGCAAAAAGCTTTGTGTTAATATGGCAAAGACCTTGGTGCTAATGTGGCACAGAGTTTGGTTTTAATATGGCAAGGAACTTGATGTCAATATGGCAAGGGGCTTGGAGTTAATATGGCAAAGGGCTTGGAGTTAATATGGCAAATAACTTGATGTTAATGTGATAAATGGCTTGGTGGTAATATGGTAAAGATTTTGGTGTTAATATGGAAAAAAACTTGGTGGTAATAGGGTAAAGAGTGTGGTGTTAATGTGGAAAAAAGCTTGGTGTTAATATGGAAAAGAAGTTGGTGGTAATAGAGTAAAGAGTTTGGTGTTGATGTGGAAAAGAATTTGGCAAAAATCAAGTGCATGTTCCTGGAGTCAGCAGGGGAGAAGCAGTCCCCAAGGAGTGGCTGTGCATGAGCTGAAGCTCCTGCTCACTCTGCCTGTCTGTGCTGTGAAATGCACGTGGATCCATCCCAAACCAGAGCCCCTCTGCCTCCTCCCAAGAGCAGGAAAATGTCCAGGGTAGGGAATTGCCTTTGTGTGGCCAGCACACCCTGGGGTTCACAGCAAGGCAGAGCTCATGGCCGGGCAGAAAGGGAACGAGATGGGACAGCAGTGAAGCTTTAGGTGTTGTCACCCTTCACCAGACAAATATTGCTTGGACATGAAGAGGGATTTTTGGGATAATCCTGCAGTTATGGGATAAATCTGCAGAGTTTTGGGACCTCTTCAGTTCTCTGCACTGGGGAAAAAGGGGTTTGGCAAATTTCATCTTCCAGCAGAGCCTTCTGCAAAATTTCTGCTGCCTCTGGTGAAAGTAAAGCGCTGGGACAAGGTTGGTCCCATCTAAAATCATATTTGGCTCCTTTCTGGTTGGTTTTTCTCGTGGAGATCCTCAGCTGGATTTGTCTGTGCTCAGAGAGCCACTTTCTCTTTGTCATGACTCAAAAATCATAAAATAAAATAAATTTTGACTGCGACAATAGTACAACCTAATCAGATTAATTTAATCTCCATTGTTTTAACTGAGGGGTTTCACTGTTGGTTCAATCTGGTTTCACATAATGAACTTATCTAAAATTAGCACTTTTGCATTGAGAATATATGATAAAAATGGTTATCTGTTCCATATATTACCATAAATCTGTAGGGAAGGAATATATATAAAAATACACCTACTTAGATGACATTAAGGGATATATTCTTATAATGAACAGATGAAATTTCAAAATTTCCCCTCTTCCTCTCTAGAATTACACAGCCTGACAAAAACATATAATAAAATACATACAGATAAAATAAAATAAAATAAAATAAAATGGATAAAATAGAGGTTTACATTTTAACCAGCGAATAAATAAATTTTCCTGGTTAAATGATTTTAATTTCATTTTTAATTCCCCAAGGAAAATGGCAGCTAGACAAATGTTTTTGTGATTTTACTGACCTTGTCTGTGAAATTTCCCCAAAGTTTTGCCACCAAATAATTCTGGTTTACTTTTAGCTCTTTATCAACTGATCACTGGCTCGCATCTTGCTAAACAAATGGCAGCTGAACTGTGGTGAAAAGGAGAGGAGGATTTGAAATCCCACTATGAAAAGGGGAACCTTTGAAAGAAGCAGCAGTGCCAGAGGTGTAGGATGTGGGTTGTTCATATTTTCACAAAATTCCCAGAATCCCTGGGTTGGAAGAGACCTCCAAGACCATCGAGTCCAGCCCAGCCCCAACAGCCCAACTGAACCCTGGCCCCCAGTGCCACATCCAGGCTTTGTTAAACACACCCAGGCATGGGGACTCCACCACCTCCCCGGGCAGCCATTCCAGAACTTTCTCACCCTGGCTGGAAAAACCTTTTCCCTGCTCTCCAACCTGTATTTCCCTTGGTGCAGCTCGAGGCTGTGTGCTCTGGGTGTGTCAGTGCTGCTGGAGAAAGAGCCCAGCCCCACCTTAGGATTTTGGAATTGCACAGATAAAAACATTGGGGGTGCTGTGACAGGGGCTGGACACGAGCCCAGGGGTGCCCAGGGGGGCAGGAGGCCCCTGGCAGCTGGGCTGGATGGGGAATTGTGTGTGCAGCAGGAGCAGGGCAGGGATTGTCCCTCTGTGCTGGCTCTGAGAGGCCCCTCCAGGGCTGGGCCCAGTTCTGCTCCTGCAGGAGAGTCCTGGAGGGGCTGGAGCGTGTCCAGGGCAGGGAACGGAGCTGGGCAGGAGCTGGAGCCCCAGGAGGGGCTGAGGGAGCTGGAAGGGGCTGAGGCTGGAGCAAAGGAGGCTCAGGGGCCCTCGTGGCTCTGCACAAGTCCCTGCCAGGAGGGCACAGCCGGGGGGGTCGGGCTCTGCTGCTCTGTCCCAAGGGGAAAGGAGGAGAGGAAATGGCCTCAGATGGCACCAGGGCAGGCTCAGGTTGGAGACTGGCACAGAAAATTTCCCTGGCAGAGTGGTCAGGCCTTGGGCTGAGCTGCCCAGGGAGGTTTGGAGTCACTGGAATTGTCCCACAGCAGTCTGGATGTGGCCCTTGGGGACAGGGATTGGGGTGATGCTGGTGCTGCTGGCATGGCACTGGATGAGTTTGAAGCTCTCTTCTCACCTTGATGATTCTGGGATTCTGTGATCACAGATAAGGGAGTCTTTTCAATGTTCAGGCTTGATGAATCCATATTTTGGTGGTGGTGGTTGTCACAGTTTCTGTGTTGACAGGGATAACCAAGCTGACCTGTAACAGGGAATGTCACAGCCAAGAACCTTTAAAACAGAGCAGACATATTCTACACCCTATTTTAAATTCCTAGATGGGTTGTTTTTATTTAAGGAACTTGTTCATAACCTTCAGTGCATAATTTGCATTTTTTTCAACAACTAAACCATGTGTGTGATGGACAGGGCACACCATGGTGTGTGATCTCACCCAGGATCCCACACAGCTTAGCACTTCCCATGGGATTTCACCTGAAAGGCTTCAGCAGTACAATTCACACTGACCTGTATTTATTTAGGATATTCCAACTTCAAATGCACACCTGTACCAGGTAATTATCATGTGTAATTCTCAACCTTCACATGTACTGCAGCAGTTGATTTTCATGGAATAAATAAACTTGGCATCTTTCAAAAGCTCTGGCCTTGCTGTAGAGGTGCAAGAAAAAGACAATTTCAGCTGTTTAAAAGTTCCAGGTCTGGTCTCAGGTCATCAGAACTGCAGGGAGATGGGCACATCCGTCCCTCAAGGTATCCCAGGTTTCCATCCTGGAAAAATGTTGTTTCCAAGGAAATAAATCACTTACTATCCATGCTGAACGTAGCCTACAGTCAGAACAAATTATTTCTCACAGCACAGCAGGTCCTCAACACACTTTACAGTCAGATGAGGAAAGAGGAAAACTTTGGATCTGCTGTGAATTATTTCAGATCTAGCAGTGAAGGACACACAGGAGGAACTTTGTAGGTGAACACAATGATGGGGAGAAGCTTGTGGAAGTTGTATCTCACACAGGTGGATTTTCAGGACGTGGGAATTTTATTTATGTCACATGGGAAGCTATTGTGGAATGGGAGAAGTCTAAACCAGGAAAGGAGCAAAAAATAAAAAACAAAACCCAGGGATTGATTTGAGGACAAAGAGGAATGAGATGCCAACAAAGAGCAGAAGAAAGCAGAGGGGGTCAGGGCAGCAGCTGTGGAAAGGTTAGACTGTGACCTTTAGGGGTATAAAGAAGTGAAAGATGTGTTTGGATTAATGAAGAAGAAATTAAAATGGCCAAAACAGCAGAAAAGAAATAAGATTTTTTTTTATCCCAGAATTTTTGAGTGGGTCAGGTGAGAAGGACTGTGAGCAGGAGGAGAATTGGGAAATATTAATTAATAAACTGAAACTCTGGACTGGAAGAAAAGGTGGATTTTGGAGATGCTGTGGCACCAAGCTGACCAGGAGTGTGAGCTGTGCAGCAAATGGAGCGAGGGAACAGCTTTTCAGAGAGAGTTTTTACTTTTGGGAAATGCTGGGTTGGACAGGTTTGTCACCAGAACAGTGAATGGAGGAGTTTTCTGCTCTGCCACTGAGCTCCCACCTGGACTTTCAGCAATGCCATGATCTTAACCCCTTCTGAAATCTGCTGCAATTGGAGATATTCACAGCCCTGCTCAGCTGCTTTTTGCCACCACTTATCTTCAGCACTTACCTACAAAATATGAATTCTGTTCAAACAGCACTAAAATAGAATATAAACAGCACTAAAATAACACAGAAAGGTCTAATAGTTACACATTTCCCATCAAGTCTGTTTTCCAATGAAAATGGAGGCTTTATTAAATATTACAGGAAAAGTACGGAGGGTTAGAGATCAAAAAGGTTGATTTTTCCACTGGAAGAATGATCTCTTGTGGGAGATGCAGTTGATTTCCTCATTCCCCAGTTACTCTTTGTGCCTAAACTAAATTTCCATTGATACATCGAGCCTTATTACAAGGCGACAGAAAATAATTGGGGAACGGTGGTATTTTTTGTTCTCATAAATCAGGCAGCTTGGAAAACATCAAAGTGCCTCCTGAAACCCACAGCATCTGTAAAACTCACAGAAAAATAAGGTAGAGGAGCTGCTGAGCGTTGTAAAAATAAGTTTGCGGTGTCCTGAGCGCAGTCGGAAAAAATTCTCCACAGAGCAGGAACAATGTTCTATTCAGGCTGATGGCTCCAGTGATCAAAGCTGGACCTTCCCAACTGTAAAAGATTGCAGGAGCTTTGGAGATGACATGGGATCATAAAGGAGCAGCCATAAAGATAAGGGATGTGTAAATAAATCAGGAAATCAGGCTCCTTTGAGGGTGAGGAAACGCAAGGGCTTTGAAAAGCAGCGTGAGATTTTTTCCTCTTGTTTGGGCACATTATCACTGCTGTTATGGAGGTTCCTAAGAAACTGCAAGGAAAAGAAAAAGGAGGAGGGAGTTGTGTTCCCAGATCCCAACAAGCAGGACAGGCTGTCCCTCCAAGCGTCACTTGTCACCAACCCAACCCACGTGGCCCTTACAGTTGGCTGAGACTTTTCAACCATAAGCTTTATGGGCTGAAAATGCAGGTTTAGATTTTAAAAAAGAACAAAACCCACGATTTTAAACAGTAAAAAAATTGTACTATGGCTTTGTGGAAGTAAGATGTCACAATCTGTCACTCCAAGGAATATTTTGTTCCTCACCTGATTTAAATGAGTCACATCTGTGCAAACCTCAAAACGAAAAGCTCAGTTTTGGTTTGACCAAACAACCAGAATGACCTTTTTATGTCTTGTTGTTTTCTTTTCTTTGGGCCAGAAAAATTTAAACTTGTTTTTTTTTTCTTTTTCTTTTTTCTTTTTTTTTTTTTTTAATTTTGTTTTGATATTTCTGGTTTGGCGAGAAAATCCAAAAACATTGATGTGCACCAGTACTTTCATGCTATTTCCTCCCTTTCAGAAGCCACAGTCTCTGCAGCAGACTGAGGGGTCTGTGTCATGGAAATTGGCAGGGATCAAGCAATTTGGGAGAGCAATGAGGAAAACAAAGATTCTTTTCCCTCTGATTCCTTGGGAGTTTATCTGGAAGACACAACAGAGCAGGGCTGTGTAACCTCCCAGTCAAGAAACTCAGGAAACAGCTTCTTCTTTAAAAGATATCAAATTTTTGCAGATATATGAGTGACAATAAGCTCCTGTACAATGTTAGCATGGTGCTGATGGAAAGGATAAATAATTAACCTGGCTTATTTTAATTTCCATCACCTAAGAGTGAAGGGATACAAACCAGCCCATGTCTTTAAATCCATGGGCTAATTTCAGCTTGGCTTGGCAGGTGAACAGAGGCTTCAGAAATTATGTTCCAACAAGCTCCAGGAAAACAGGGAGCTCTGTAAGTCAGAGAGGATTTATTAGTGCCTTTCCTGAGAAGAGGAAATCAAGGGGGACCAGCCTTAACCCCATGAGAATCCCCATAGAGGGCAGAAAAATGGAAAAGCCTTTGGATGGAGCTCGTGTGTTGTTACAACCCTTGGTCCACCAGATTCCCCAAATTCAAACCCAGGTTTGGAGCAACCTGGGATAGTGGAAGGTGTCCCTGCCCATGGCATGGATGATTTCTAAGGTCCTTTCCCACCCAAACCATTCTGGGATTCCATGAATTTGCTGTTAGCCCAAAATACCCCGTTAAAGGACACGGCTGAGGCCATTTCCACTCGGAACTCCCCAGTGCTTCTCACCATTAATCTTTGATTTTTCTCTCAATCCTCACCTAAAATACCAGCACATTCAGGAGTGTGAAGGACTTGATACGAACAGAATGGAGTTTTACCAACCAGCAGCTACTTTTGCTTCACATTTATTAATTTTTAAATCTCTTTGGCACTCCACAATTCCAGTCCCAAGCAAGCACTGGGGCTCAGAACCTCATAAACCTCAGGAAAAAAGCATTCCCATGGACAACACTGAGGTTCTTTCTCATTTCTGCTCTGAAAACACAGGTGTAACTAAATACTTCCTTCTCCTCTGCACGGTCAAATCATTCTGGGATTCCATGAATTTGCTGTTGGCCCAAAATACCCCATTAAAGAACATGGCTGAGGCCATTTCCACTCGAAACTCCCCAATGTTTCTCACTATTACTCTCTGATTTTCTCTCACCTAAAATACCAGCACATTCAGGAGTGTAAAGTACTTCACATGAACAGAATGGAGTTTTACCAACCAGCAGCTACTTTTCCTTCACATTTATTAATTTTTAAATCTCCTTGGCACTCCACAATTCCTGCTCAGAGTCCCAAGCAAGCACTGGGGCTCAGAATCTCAGAAACCTTAGGAAAAAGCATTCCCATGGAGAACACTGAGGTTCTTTCCCATTTCTGCTGTATAAACACAGGTATAACTAAATTCTTCCTTCTCCTTTGCATGGTTCCCCCTCTAAAATGTGCAGGAGTGGAAAAAAGGGCATTTTTCCACTCATTGCAAGGAGAGTAGGGAAGCTTGGCACACGAGTGAGCTATGTACTGGAATTTGGGCGGGTCTAGGAAAAAGCACAGACTTCAGTGGAAAACATATATGGGTGTGTGTGTATGTGTGAGCAAAAGCCTTTTAAACCTTAAATTAACCACATCCATGGATTGGTCAGGAACAAAATTAAATTTAAAAAAAAAAGAGAGAGAGAGAGAAAGCTGCCCTGAAACAAAACTTTTGGGCAGCACTGAGGATGAGTAACCCTACACCAATGGGGAAGTGTCACTGATATCTTTAATTCTTGCCTGACCACCTCAGGGAAGCAGGTGAAAAGGCTTTGGTTTGTAAATCAGAATTTTGGTGGTTTAGAGGACCCCCATGACCACTTCTGTCCCCTCTGAGGGGCAGCAGGGTTGGGACAGGAGTGGGGACAGGGATGGAGGTGGGGACAGGGTGTGTGAGCCCCAGGGTGACCCAGCCCACCTTTGGGAGGTGTTTTAGCAAAGGCCTTTGCTCTGAGAGCACAGCCCCAGGCGGTGGCTCCTGGGCCCTGGGGATGTGTCCCAGACTGGGCATTTGAGGAAATTATTTTATTTCAAGGTCTAGAGACTTTATTCAGGGTAATAATGGCCCAAAGGGGGACATGTGCGAAAGATGCATCTACAACTGACTTTAGATAGAGCAAAATCTCTCACATCAATGTTTTAGGTTTGCAACTGCTTGTGCTTTACAGAACTGGGAATCACAGAATCTTCTGGGTTGGAAGGGTCCAACAAGGACCATCAAACCCAATTTTTAAGGGAATGTTCCATCCAGGGATTAAAACCCCAACCCTGATGTTTTTAGCACCAGACTCCAACGAGCTGAGCTTACACACCATGGGATGATATTTTAATAAAAAAGTACTTTAATAGATACTTTTAAATAAAAAATACTAATATTTAAAAATACTTTTTAATTTTAATAAAAGTATTTTAATAAATCTCTGACTTCTGTAAGTCAGAGTATGTAAGTATGTAAGTGCCCATAAATGTTTTCCCATAAAATATCACACCTTGAATCTATTGGACACTCTTGAATTTTCTTTCCAGAATTTAAAAATTTCTAAGATTTGTTTAGGTGAAGTAGCTTCCAAACATTTGAGATGAAGCAGAGCTTGCTCTCCATTTTTTCAGACCCTGACAATCAAGGGAAATGGGTGATTTATGCGATTTGAAATCTTTGTAGTGCAGAGAAAATGGGGTAGGAATGAACATTTTTGAAGATGCTGTGCCCCTTGAAGAGAATATTGCCCACAATTGCTGTAATTCACTGTAAAGCAGTTAATTATCAAAAAATAAGTCAGTTATATGTGCCAGTAACATCATCTGTGCTTTGCCTAGGAGAAAGAGACATCCAATGTAAAAATAATTTAGGTTTGTGTGAGAGAAGTGGGTACTTTGTCTCACAGGCTGCATTTTGTCAGCATGAGAGAAGACTCTCTTTTTGAAAACATTCTCCACAGGGTGAACTTGTTCACACAGGCAGGGCAATTCTTCAGAACCAAATAACTTCCTGAGAAAATCAGCTTGCAACAAGTTTTAAGATGAAACCCTGACAAACCCATCCTTCTTTCTTGGCAGTGTGCTTTGTGTGATGGCAAACATCCCTCCAAATTCACTGCTGTGTCCTGGCCTTGCAGAGATGACAAAAATTTGGATTATTTAGAGGGTTATTCTGTATTCATCATTGCTCTGCTTTCATAAGGCAGCACAAATCAGCTGCAACAAACAGGTTAAAAGGATCCAGGAATTCTTTTATAGGAAAAACTTTACTCCAATAACAGCATCCACCTTCCGGCTGGGTCAAGGTGTGCTGTTTCCCCAGTTAGGTTTGATTTTGTCCACATTAGGAATAAATGAAAAAAAGGTTACAAATATACTTTAAATAATTTTTTTCCCTTACCAGCTTCATGGCCTTTTGTACCCTACTATTACTTTCAATATTATTGAGATTTTTAGATATTTAAAGGCACAGGAATTTTAATATTTTTTGGTGGAAAACTCTTCTCATAGCCTGAGATTTAGTGGCTGCACAGAGATGGAAAATTTGAGGAAAATTTTGAACAATTGAGCAGGTTTATCTCTGCAGAGTATGTGCACACAACATTTGTGGGGCACTCATGGGTAATTAAAGCAATTCTTAATGAGCTCGTGGTGTGGGCTAAAGGAGAGCTGTGATTTACTGGAAATGCGATTTATGGGGAGAAAGCAGAGCAAAATCTCACCCTGCAGCGAGCCTCACCCCCATGGCCACACCTCCACCCAGCTATGGGAGCCCTGGTGTGCAGTGACTAATCAAAAACAAACCCCAACTTGACTGGGACACAGAGCAACCACAAATTGTTGATTAGAAAGAGAGCTGCTGAGCCCCAGGATGTGTTGCTGTCCTGGTGGGGGTGGGATACAGACAGGAGGTGATGCTCTGGGGGTGTTGGAACCTGGTGGCTGATGTTGGGTTTGGGGTGTCAGGGGATCTGGCGTGAAAAAAATAAAGAGGGGCACAAACCACTGTAAATTGTCTGCTCTAACTGGTCTGAAATGCCTGATAAATTGTCTTTCCTGTCTCAGCTGAGAGTCAGGGAGAAGCAGCAGCCCTGGGGAAGGCAGCCTGCAGCTGTTTTATCCAAATTTTTGAACGACCAGCAAAGCGCTAACTTTTCTCTCTGCCGTGGCTTGGCATGCTCCTCTTCATTTTCAACCACCTGCTGACAATTGAAATTAAAAATCCAGAGGAAATGTCTGTTTTTGGGTTTGTTTGCTTGCTTGTTTTTAAACAAAACCAGATTTTTTTTATTAGGCCAAGAAATGAATTTGGAGGGAAAAAGGCAAGCAAACAAGAGAAGAAAGCAGAGCAGTTTTCTGTTCCACTAACCCCTCTTCAGCTCTGAAACAGATGCAGCAAATTTCACACCAGCTGCAGACTGGCAAACCAGTTGCTCTGAGTTTGACTTTATTATTATTATTATGATTGCTGTTGTTCAAAGTGATGAAGTGATGGGTGAGTACTGGGGAGGTTAAAACGAGGTGCTGCCCTTTATCTGCTGTGGAAGAAGGGAAGTGAGGACACAGCCAAGCTACGGTGAGCAGGGAGTGACAGCCTCAGCAAGCTGTTCATGGAATCATGGAATGGTTTGGGTTGGAATGGAACTTAAACCACCCAGTGCCACCCCTGCCATGGCAGGGACACCTCCCACTGTGCCAGGCTGCTCCAAGCCCCAGTGTCCAGCCTGGCCTTGGGCACTGCCAGGGATCCAGGGGCAGCCACAGCTGCTCTGGGAATTCCATCCCAGCCCTGCCCACCCTGCCAGGGAACAATTCTTTACTCACATCTCACCCTATAAGCCCTCCTTTAGCTTAAAGCCATTCCCCTTGACCTGTCCTTGTGAAAAGTCCCTCTCCAACCCCCTTTAGGGACTGGAAGCTCCTTTAGGGTTTCCCTTGCAGCAGTGCAGTCCAATCCCTTTGTTCTCCTGCTGACCTGGGAGGGAATTCCCTTCCCCTTGAACTTTTTCCAACACGACCTCAGCAGTAATTAGCTTCAGACTAATTATTTTCTATCTTGTTGCCTAATGAAGCTGCCACCCTGTGACCAGAATCCTGAAAAGAAGCACAGACACCCCTGATTTGGGTACAAAACCATGAAACTCTGGGCACATGAGCTCGTGCAGGCAGATTTCAGCTGGGTAATTCTTGTATTTGAGGGGTTCCCAGACGAAGGGAGGAATGATGAATCTGACTCCATGTTCTCAGAAGGCTAATTTATTATTCTATTCTATTCTATTCTATTCTATTCTATTCTATTCTATTCTATTCTATTCTATTCTATTCTATTCTATTCCATTCCATTCTAGTCTAGTCTATTCTGTTCTGTTCTGTTCTGTTCTATAATAAAATATACTAAAGAATAGAGAAAGGATACAGACAGGAGGCTAAAAAGATAATAATGAAAACTCCTGATTCTTCTCAGAGTCCTGACACAGCTTGGCCCTGATTGGTCATCAAGTCAAAACAATTCACATGAAACCAATGAAACCACCACCAATTTATTTATTGTTTATCCACCAATTTATTGTTGGAGAAACAATCTCCAAACACGTTCCAAAGCCGCAAAACACAGGAGAAGCAATCAGATAATTATTGTTTTCCTTTTCCTCTGAGGCTTCTCAGCTTCCCAGGAGAAGAATCCTGGGCAAAGGGATTTTTCCAGAAAATATGACAGTGACAGGTAATTAATACCAGGCAGTATCCAGAGGCAGAAATCAAGGGAAAACAATGCCTTTGGGGCAAAAACCTCACCCACCTTGAGCCCAGCCCTGGAATCAGCCAAAAAGAGGCAGCACCAGCCTCTGTGGGTTCCTTTTCCCTGGGAGCTGTGCTCCAGCAGCCAGAGCAGCTAGCTGGCCAAGGGCCTGTTCCTGAAAAAGGAATTAAGTACTTAGGAAGGACTTAGGTAGGCCTGAGTTGACTAAGTGAAAAGCTATTCTGCAGAAAATCCCTGCCCAGCTCCTGTTTGGTGCTGGAATGTGTCCAGGTGTCTTCATCCCTGACCCTCACCCTGCTGGATGTCCAGGCATGCCACAGAACACCTCATGGATTAATTGATCTTGTGTCTGAGCAGGAAGAGCCAAAAAATTGAAAAACATGAGGCATTCCTTGGCTTGCCTTCAGTCTTCTCCCAGCACATCCCCTGCTCTCCTTCTCCACCTCCCTCCTCCTCCTCAAACCTGCCACTTGTGTTCCCAAATCTGGTCTTTGGAGGTGAAGCTGAGACTCTTCCTTGAGTCTGAGGCTTTGTTGCCACATTTCTGACTGACAAGGAGCTGGGAAGATGGGGAGACCTTGCACTACATGAAGCTTTGCAAAGTTTGAAATTTCTGAAAACAGAGTTGTTGCTGCCTGTGCCAGGGGGTTGGAATGAGATGAACTTTAAGATCCCTTCAGCCCAAACCCTTCTGTGATTCTGTGATTCTCTGATGTGACGGAGAGGTCAGGAATGGTGGTGTGAACCTACAGGGAGATTTTTGCTGAAAATAAAGCAATTATGCTGCAAATAAAATAATTATGCACTCAGCTACACATTTCTTTTGGGGTGGGGTAAGCACTCTTGGTTTGGAGCTTTTGATTCAGAAAATGGGAAGGGGAGAGGAATGGAATACAAAACAAAATGAGGGAAAGCAGAATAGTGAGTGATACCCTTGGGGTAAAGAGAAATACCTCCAGGGAGGAGGAATGACAGGGTTTAGCTGTTCCCCAAGGTCATCCTGGAAGGGCAGAGTGGAGAAATAGTGGCAGAGACTGCAAAACAGGACAGCAGTTAGTGTGAAGCTCTCTGAAACTTTATTCCTGGCTTTGTAGTGGCTGTTAAGCTCAGCTGGGGTAGGACATCACTCCTGTATCAGCTCCTTCTCTGTGCTGAGGTGTTTGATGTTCCCACAGCAGCCCCAGGTGCGACTGGAAGTGGAAGTGCAGAGTATGAACTCAATGAGCAAAAATGCAACAATAAATGTCCCTTTCAGCCCTGCAGAGCAGCTCTGGCTCTACCCAACTTCCCAGAAACGGAGAGGGCAAGATCCCAGGAGTCTGTCCAGACTTGTCTGTGCAGAAAGAGCCAGGGATGGTTTGCACAGCAAGAATGAGGAAAGGGTTTGTGGGTGGGAAGAGCATCACAGCACAGGCAGGTTCTAAATGCCTAGCTGTGCTTTCCCAGTGTTTGAAAAGATTTTGGAGCAACAATGTGCCAGCCAGGGTGGCATTCTAAAGTATTTTGTACTGCCCTGCTGAAGAAAAGCCATTCATAAAAAAATAATAATAAAATCAGGACAAGTTTCTGGGGAACCTTTCTCTCTCTTCTTTTTTTTTTTTTTTTTTTTTTTTTCCAGCTGAGCACAAAAAGGAGAGTTTTGTGATGTGGGGAGTTGATTAATTTCTTCCTGAAAGAACACTTTTATGTACTTGAAGGATGTGCATGGCCAAGCCCCTGCTCATCCCCAGAGCCCAGGGCAAGGCTGGAGGGCAGGATTTTGGGAGGGTGGATGCTCCCTTGCAGTGTGTGAACTGCTCACATCCTTGCAGGATGTGCTTTTCCTCCCCTTGGAGGCCTTGGCAATCACTGGGAGCTTCTCCATTAATTTAATAATCTTTGAGTCATCTTTTGCCTCCGTTCTGCCTTCTTGGTTGTTTTTCTATTTCTTTGCATCAGTGTAGCTCCAAAGGCTCCTCTGTGTAAATCCATAATTACTGCAAATCCTTGCACCCTGTCCTGGGGAATGACAGCATTCCTGGACAAATCTCCCTCAGAAACAACACCCATGAGACTTCTCCAGCTTTAGCCCATCTTCCATGGCCAACAGGTAGAGACAGATGGATTTGGTGTTTTGCTTCTTTACCACTGTTTTGTGAATGGTGTGAGTGATGTAAAAAACCCCTCAGCCCTCCCTGTGCTCCCCAGGATGTTTCCCTGCTTTCACCTGCTCCTGGTACCCAAACTGGGAAGAGTGACCATTCCCAGGGCTGCTCTGTGCTGATGGTGGCTCCAAGGTGGCAGCCGCAGGCAAACTTTGGGAGCTGATTTTGACTTGAGGGTGTATTTATGGTTCTCTTGCCTCAGTCTTTTTGTGGTGAAAGCCAGAAATGTGTAAGTTTACCTTTTCAAGCTTTTCTGTCACCGCTCCCCGGTGGGTCCTAGCACTGAAGGGCTCCTTTTGGAGCCCCGTGTCCAGCTGTGTGGCTGTGCCAGAGGCAAAGCACCCTTCTCCAGCCTCCCCTTGCCTCCCTCCACTGCTGTGAATTCCAGAGCTGAGCCATGGAGGAGGATTTTGCTGGCTGACAGCTGTACAGCATAACCTGGTGCTCAGCCCAGGGGGAGGAGGGCGTTCATGCTACGCGGAGCACTGAGAATTCAGGAGGCACTTTTGTAACCTACTGAACCACATCAGACCCAGGAAGGATCTGAAGATTATGCAGCCCTCCTCAATGTTTTCTTTCCTCACCCCCTGGCTTTTCATTTTCTCCTTGCCAAGCCTTGCTAATGGTTTTTTGTGTGCTGCTTGAAAAAACAGCTCAAGTTCTGCCCCCGTCTCGGAGTGGCAGCGAAGCATGCGTGAGGATTTGCTCCAGTGGCAAAGCCACATCTGATTGAGGGGAAAAAAAATTAAAAAAAAAAAAAAAAAGGAAAACAGCTGAGGCCCTTCGAACAAGTCATGCTCCTGTAGGCTTTTAATCACTTGTGTCTGCCAAGAGAGATCTTGCACAAGCAAAGCTGGCTCCATGCAAGAGGAACATTTTTGCGTGTGTGCAGGCTGGCTCCCTGATAATGTGCTCCCTGGAAGCAGTGGCAGTGTGCTGCTTGCACCCCTGGCTGCTGGAATTACCTTAAGGTCAAGGTATTCATGCTTGGTGGCTTGGTATGTAGCTCTGTGTTTTATTGGCTTTGTCTGCGCTGCACTTGGAGGCTCCTCTGGCTGCTCCAAAAGGGCTGGTGAGGAGAGGAGGTAATTCAAATTTAGAATGCTAGACGAGCCTGAGACAATTTCGTTTTCTTCCCTCTTGGAGTGTGTTACCTCAACTTTGCTTCAGCTCAGTTTTATTTGCAGCTCCACTTTGATTTACAGCAATTAAAAGTAATTTATCGGTGTAAAATCAGTGAGGGAACAGACAGAAGTTGTTCCTTTAATTTAAAAATGTATATTACTCTATTATTTAAGCTTGCTTGCTCATATTAACTCACTGTGGTAGATGTGCTTTGTGATTTAGAGTGAGCACAAACCAAACCAACCAAAGTATTTTGGCTGGGGTTGATTTTCAGGGCAGAGAGTGTGAGGTGCCTCTGTAAGATGGGAAATAGCAATACAGGTGCTATAATGTGGTTTTTTTACACACACAGACACCCATAAATAATTTATTTTGGGATATTATAGTGGTCACTTCAGTCAGGAAGCAGTGGGGAAGTGGGGGCAGGAGAGAATCTTCATCTGAAGCCTTTTTTTCCTTTTTTCTCCTGGTGGTTTCATCAGAGTTTCTTCCCCCAAGTGATTGCTGCTGGCTGCTGCCACTGATAAGGGAGGCAGCGTGACAGATCCTCTCTTCCCATGTCCCTGTGGCAGAGAAGGGAAGTACTTCTGCAGGGAAAGGAAACCAAGAGGAATTTCCCTGGGGAGGAAAAGAGCACTAGAGGAATTCAGGATCACGCAGGAAAGAGTGATGTGAGAGAAGAAAAAAAAAAAAAAAAAAAGAAAATAGGAAGCAAATCAACACAAAAAAAATACCCTGCCACCAAAAAAAGCACCTGGATTTGGCTGGGATCCATCTCAGGAAGTGGCTGTAAAGCTGAGTAACTTTGTCACAAATCAGGGGAGGACACAAAACGTGATGAGAGAGCTCTGAAAAAGCTTCATTCACCTATGGCAGGCTCCAAAATTTCCCCCTGTACCACACGTGGGATCAATATTACACATGGGACAGGGAGATGGACAGTGAGGAGCAGCCTTGGCTGGGAGCTGGAGCAGCCTGGAGTGTGCCAGACCAAAACTTCACTTTTTAGCTTAAAACCTGAAATGGCAAATTTTACAGCTCTGTTGGTGCAGCCCAGGGAAGAGACTGTGCCTTGAAAATTCCTTCCTCCCTCCCATCTTTTGGGGGGAACTCTTCTGCTGTGGCATTTTGGTGTCGTGTCTGTGGTTCTGTCCTTCAGCAGGTCTGGGAATGTGGGAGGCTGCTGCAGTTTCAGGATTATTTTCATCTGGGGCTCTTGGACAGGGAACAGCCTATCCCAGGGCAGAGCAGAGACAGGACAAGGAATCTTTTCCATCCCTGGGAGGGTGGGCAGGCCCTGGCGCAGGTTTTCCAGGGAAGCTGTGCCCTGGATCCCTGGCAGTGCCCAAGGCCAGGTTGGACATTGAGGCTTGGAGCAGCCTGGCACAGTGGGAGGTGTCCCTGCCATGGCAGGGGTGGCACTGGATGGTTTTAAGCTCCATTCCAACCCAAACCATTCCATGATTGTTTAACTGTTGTTATTCCCACTGCATCTCACACATAAACCAACCCCTGGTGCAGGATCTGGGTCTCCTGGGCACGGCAGAGCCATGGGGAGTGTGGAGAGCTGAGTGCCCTTGGGCCATCCCTGCCCTTGGACACAACTCTGGCCCTGCTCCTCCAGCCCAAACCCACCAGCTGGAGCTCCAGGGTGGGATGGTGGAGCCTTGGCTGTCCCCATCCCTGTGACCTGCAGGGCAGGAGGAGCTGTCAGCCCTGGGAATTGCTCCCAGGAGCAGCTCTCCAGGCGGGCTGAGCTGGGGATGGGATGGGGATGTGCCTCCAACACTGGAGCAGAAACCCCAAATACCTCTGGCGCAGCAGGGAAAATCATTCTGACAGGGTGCAGGTGAAGTGTAAGGGGAGGTGTGCTTGAGAGGGAGAGGTTTACTGATTTCAGAACAGACTTTTGGGACTGTTTGAAATCAATGTCCTATCCAGGGACAGGCTTGGTGTGGGGGAATGGACTTGTGGGCAGGTTTTAAATCCATGTTCAGTCCAGGGACAGGCTTGGTGTGGGGGAATGGACTTGTGGGCATGTTTTAAATCCATGTCCTATCCAAAGATAGGCTTGGTGTGGGGGAATAGAGCCTCTTCCCCAAGGAACATGCACTTGCTGAAGGATTTCCCTTTAGAGGTTGCACATTTTTGCCTCCCCCTGGCAGCAGTGCTGGCTTTGGGCTGGCCTGAGGAGCAGTTGCATGTACAGTCCTTCCCAGCCCCCACATTTCCTCCCGTTGTTCTTTTTCAGATCACTTGAAGGTTTTTTCCTGTTTATTATCCGGACATGCTGCGCTCTGTGTGTTGATTTGACTGTCACATAAGGAATCTCCTACTGGGATCGTGGATGCACTCCTTTCTTACATAAATATGTATCTGTGGCAATGGTTCAGGGCTGTGGAGGAGAAATGTTGGTGATTAAACCAAAACTGGAATGAGCTGCAGTTGTTAATGAGGGCTAAGTTTAATTACCCTTTCCCAGAAAACCTGCAACTGTGTGATGAGTACAGTCACAAACAAAAATTCTCCTTAATTGACATAACAGGAAAAGTACTTCAGTGAGCAATTATGCTGATGTCCTGGGCTGGCACATGTGTGTCCCACAAATATATCTTGTACTTCCTGAAAAATTCTTTTAAGTAGCTATAAGGAAGACATTGTTTTTTTTTCTTTTAGTTTTTTTTTTTTTTCCAGCAGTTGGCGAAAACTAATCACTGACTTGGAGGCTCTTTTTGAGGAAAACAATGGGACAAAACAATGCCTTTTTGTGAGACCTGCCAAAGCACAAAGGATGCATGGGATGTTTTTTTTCTTTGTTGCTTTTGTCAGCAGGAAGTTTTGTTGTTGGGAACGACTATAACATGCACTGTCCTTGCTCTACGTAATCTCTGTCTGGTCCTGTGAGCAGGATCCTGCTCCTGCCTCCTCCAGCTGGCACGGGCAGGGCTCTGCCTTGCCCCGGGGGCTCTGCCCAACCCCTGTGCCTGCACTCTCCTTCTCCATCCAGCCTGGTGCCCAGTAAACAAACCCAGGGGTCTGGTGCTCCAGTTGCTGGGGTCGTGCAGGTCAGGGCCCACGTTTAGAATGCTGACTTTGTGAATTACTTTCTTTTTTTTTTTTTTTTTTTTTTTTTTCTTCCCTCAGACAGCTTAAAATTTAGGAGTGCTATCCAGGGCAGGCAGCTTCAGAGTGTTGCACCCAGGTGTAAATATTGCAGACCTCGCCTTTGATGTGCTCAGGTCTGCTTTGTTTCCCTCTAGGTTGGTTGTAGGTCCGTCACAAAGAGCCAGATCCGACTGAGTAAATCACTTGTGGAAGTTAATTGTTCCCAGTGAAAGCTGGTCTGGCTCATTCTGCCTCTGTCGCAGGAAGGGACAGAGGTGGTGAGCTGGATCTGCGTTCTGAGCCCAGCGACTCTAATTCTGATCAGATGTCTCTCTTCAGGGCATTAAAGAAAACCTGCTCACTAATCAAAAAGAGCCTCTTCTCTAGAGAAACGTAAGGAAAAAAAAAAAATTTAATGCCTTTTACATAAATAAAGTACTGATATAAAATTTCAGCTCTGACAAATTTCCTTTGCAGGCTATCATAAAAGAAACCTACTTCTCCGTACTTGGCAGGCACCAGAATCAAAGAATGATTTTTTTTTTTCCCTGGAAAAAAAAAAAGACTATCAAATTATTTGTGATGTCAGATACTGTACAGTGGTAACTTTATATTCCAGCTGTTTTCATTCCCTGCTGCCGTGTTTAGATGATGCTTGTGCTTCTCTCCATCAACATTTTCAAATACTCCTCGGGGTCAGCTCTGGCTTCATTAAGCAGCAGCTTCCTTTGTTTTCTTCTCTCCCCAGGACTGAAGCAGTGAGGATGGAGCCCACGAAGATCAACATGTCCCGCGTGGCCCTGGTCAACGGCGGCATCGACGGCGCCATGCTCAAGGCGCACAAACCGCGCGTCATGTCCAAGAGCGGCCACAGCAACGTCAGGATCGACAAGGTCGACGGCATCTACCTGCTCTACCTGCAGGACCTGTGGACCACGGTCATCGACATGAAGTGGAGGTACAAACTCACCCTGTTCGCTGCTACTTTCGTCATGACCTGGTTCCTCTTCGGGGTGATCTACTACGCCATCGCCTTCCTTCACGGCGACCTGGAGATGAACAAGTTCTCCCCGAAGCGGGAGCCGTGCGTGAAGAACGTGGATTCCCTCACTGGGGCGTTCCTCTTCTCCCTGGAGTCCCAGACAACCATTGGCTATGGATTTCGTTTCATCACCGAGGAGTGTCCCCATGCCATCTTCTTGCTTGTGGCCCAGCTGGTCATCACCACCCTGATTGAGATCTTCATCACTGGTACCTTCCTGGCCAAGATCGCCAGGCCGAAGAAAAGGGCAGAGACCATTAAATTCAGCCACTGTGCTGTCATCACCAAGCACAACGGGGAGCTTTGCCTGGTGATCAGAGTGGCAAACATGAGGAAGAGCCTCCTGATACAGTGTCAGCTCTCTGGGAAGCTTCTCCAGACCTACGAAACCAAAGAAGGGGAGAGGATTCTGCTGAACCAAGCCAGCGTCAAATTCAACGTTGACTCCTCTTCAGAAAGTCCATTTCTCATTCTGCCTTTAACCTTCTACCACATTTTGGATGAAAGCAGCCCTCTGAGAGACCTCACACCTCAAAACCTCAAGGAGAAGGACTTTGAGCTCGTGGTGCTCCTGAATGCCACGGTGGAGTCCACCAGTGCTGTCTGCCAGAGCAGGACTTCCTACGTCCCCGAGGAGATCCACTGGGGCTACGAGTTCGTGCCTGTGGTTTCCCTCTCCCCAAATGGAAAGTACGTGGCGGATTTCAGTCAGTTTGAGAAGATCAGGAGAAGCACAGATTCTACTTTTTACAGTGTGGACTCTGAAAAGCAAAAGCTGGAGGAGAAATACAGGCAGGAGGACCAAAGAGAGAGGGAACTGAGAACAATGTTGTTACAGCAGAGTAATGTTTGATTGGATGGACAAAGTATTCTGAATGATCCTTTTTCTGCGAACTGAAAAAAGAACTTTCTGTGCTGTATGTCTACTGTGAAACCAGAAGTGAAGCCCTTTTCAGGATTATCTCCTTTTCAGTCCTATTTCAGCAAATAGCTTTGGTGTACAGTAAATCGACCCCTTTGGCTGAGTTGTTAATCAAGTATTTTGTAATTAGGCAGGATTTCTTTGTTCCTGATCGTGACTTAGCAAAACTGGGTTTGTGTTAAACCTCTGCCTGATGCCACCACTGAAAGCAGACACGCCACTTTCCGTTTGGAAAGTGAAACTGGACTCACTGTGCTGATTCCCTCAAATATTTATTTGACGTGGTTTTACTGTGAACATGCAGGGGCAGCACACAGCACTGCTAGAGGAAAACGTGCTCCTTTGAAATGTGTACCTTTAAAATGTAAATTCTCCTACCAGGGATCACCTGCGTGGGGATTCCTGGCACTGAAAGTAAGTTGATTGAAGAGACAGATGGTTGGATGTGGGAAGAGCTGCAGGGAGGGGTTAAACTCCTTAAGTCTGGAAGGACTGTGACAGAGCAGTGCTGGGTGGTGGGGAGGAACACTCGCTCTCTGTCTCTGCTGCTCAGAGCTCGTTCTGTGATTATTTTGGGATCACTCACTTTTCTTAACCTTGCTAATGCCTGATTTATATCTGATAGCAAAAAGGGGAGATGAGGGCAGGACACACACAGGATCACAACAGTAATCACCTAGGGTTGTAGCTGGCTTTGAGACACCAGATTTTTATCCAATGTAAATAGTTTGTAACAGCAGCATCTAACAATACAATTCTACAGATTGCTTGCTTTGCTCCAGACCGTATTTAATTTTGGTTAAAAGAAAGCTGTGTAATGTCTGTAGACAATATTTACTTTTTCTGGCAGCCATAAAGGACAAGCATTCCTTTCATCCAAATCAATTTTGGTTCTACTAAAACCATTCCATTAATAAATGAATTTAATTTGAGCAGTTCCTGATCTCTTTGTGGCATGGGGAGAGGGTGAGGTACCCCAGAGATGTTGAAAGAGCTGAGTGCTTCGGGGAGACTTTTGGCTCTGGCACAGAGCCCTGGGGATTCTGCAGGTCGCTGCAGTGGCCAGAGGACAGGTGACAAACCAGTGGTGTCCACGTAGCATCTCTGTTAGAGAGGCTTTTTTAATGGGAATTTGAAATTATTTTTTAATGGGAATTTGAAATTATTTCTGACTCGTATCATTTTGGCAGCTCTCTGAGTTCTAGAGATTCTGCTCCTCTAAAGCTTTGGCGAGGAAAAGCTGCTTTAAATGGGTCTGACCTCAGAGCCACCAAAGCTGACAATGATGAGAAACAGGGGGGTTGGAACCAGATGATCTTTGAGGTCCTTCTCAACCCCAAGCCTTCTTTGTTTCTGTGACTTCTGGCATCATTGCATTTATTTTTATTTACCAGTGGCCTGGTGGAATGCAGTGCTGCAGCCTGCCATACAATGTCCCATAAAGCAGATAAATGCAGTAGGCTGAGCACAGGGGTGGCACCAGGGATGGATGTCAGGATTAAGGAGCACACACTGCAGGGGCCTGTGGGGTGTCTGTGAGTGGGGCAGGATGGTGGTGGTGAGGAGGGGAATGAGGCACTTACAGCTGCTCATTTCTGTGAATTTTTAGCTCTCCTGTGGGGGAATACATACACAGAATCATGGAATGGTTTGTGTTGGAAGTGATCATCTTCCACTGTCCCATGTGGCTCCCAGCCCCATCCAAGCTGGCCTTGGACTCTTGCAGGGATCCAGGGGCAGCCACAGCTGCTCTGGGCAGCCTGGGCAACATCCAGGTACCTGTTTGAAGAGATAAACTTCACTTCATCCACAGAGTTCCTCTACCCACTGCAGAGTGAACAAATTCTCTCAAACCACTGCAGGCAGAGTCTGCCTGGCATTTGTGGAAAGAATTTCCAGGTTGTTTTATGCTGGGTGATAACACAGGTTTGCAGTCCCATGTAGAAGATGTGTTTAAATGATGGATTATTAATTTCAAATTTTCCATCACTTTTCCTGGTTTCTTTTTTCAGCACACACATGAATTGTGTGTGCTCCAAGAACTTTTGCAGTCACTTCATCAATCTGAGGTTTGTGTCCTGCAGCTCAAAGATGCTTTGGGATGAAAGTGCACAGGTGTCTTAACTCCTCATCTGCCAAGCCCTAATACCCATGTTTTGATAATCAAACAAGCACCCCAATTAATTTTTTTACCCAGATAAGGACTCAGATAATTCCTAAAATAATTGTCACAGCTGTGTATTGACTATGAAACAGTTTCACCAACAGCAAATGAGCTGGTTCTTCTCCAGAAACATCTGATGGTGACCTGATCCCTTTGTACACCAGTCCCAAAGTTCAGTCACTGTGCTCCAGTCATCAGATTATCCTGGAAGGAAAAAGCATCTTAAAGCAAAAGCTTTGAAAAGAAAGAAAAAAAAGAACCACTGAAATGGTTTTCTCTGGGCTTTGGTGTCAGGGAAGGGAAGGGAAGGGAAGGGAAGGGAAGGGAAGGGAAGGGAAGGGAAGGGAAGGGAAGGGAAGGGAAGGGAAGGGAAGGGAAGGGAAGGGAAGGGAAGGGAAGGGAAGGGAAGAGGGAAGGGAAGAGGGAAGGGAAGGGAAGAGGGAAGGGAAGAGGGAAGGGAAGGGAAGAGGGAAGGGAAGGGAAGGGAAGGGAAGGGAAGGGAAGGGAAGGGAAGGGAAGGGAAGGGAAGGGAAGGGAAGGGAAGGGAAGGGAAGGGAAGGGAAGGGAAGGGAAGGGAAGGGAAGGGAAGGGAAGGGAAGGGAAGGGAAGGGAAGGGAAGGGAAGGGAAGGAAAGGAAAGGAAAGGAAAGGAAAGGAAAGGAAAGGAAAGGAAAGGAAAGGAAAGGAAAGGAAAGGAAAGGAAAGGAAAGGAAAGGAAAGGAAAGGAAAGGAAAGGAAAGGAAAGGAAAGGAAAGGAAAGGAAAGGAAAGGAAAGGAAAGGAAAGGAAAGGGCTGGTTCTTTAGAAAAAGAAAGAATAAAGATATTTCTCTACAACTCCCTGACAGGAGGGGCAGTGGGGGGGGGGGGGGGGGTCAAGCTCTGCTGCTGTGTCCCAAGGGAAGGAATGAGGGCTTAAACTCCTCCAGGGCAGGCTCAGGTTGGAGATTGGCACAGAAAATTTCCCTGGCAGAGTGGTCAGGCCTTGGGCTGAGCTGCCCAGGGAGGTTTGGAGTCACTGAATTGTCCCAGAGCAGTCTGGATGTGGCCCTTGGGGACAGGGATTGGGGTGGTGCTGGTGGGGCTGGATGATTTTAAGGTCTCTTCCAGTGTTGATAATTCTGTGAAAATTGGAAATCTTTTACAAAATCGAGACAAATCTTCATTAGCCAGTGAGAGACTGCCTCATGGACTGTCTCTGAATTATTTGCTTTGGCTTTGGCTTCAATAATTCATTGTTCCCTTTTTATTTTTTAAAATTTATTTATTTTTTCTCTGTAGGTAGGTGATTGAACGAGCACAGTTTCACTTCTGTTGCTTCCTTGCAGAAGATGAGTGTGCCAGAGTCAAATCCACCATCCCTCACTAATGTTTCACTTCATTTTCCAAAGGGATGACAATACCTGTGGGAAGCCAAGGATTTGACAGTAAAAACGTGGGGTTTTTTTAAATTTTCTGACTGGAATTAGGAGGGAAAATGGCCATTAAGTGTAAAATAAACGTGTTTTTTTTAATTTTCTGACTGGAATTAGGAGGGAAAATGGCCATTAAGTGTAAAATATACTGGGGGAGAGGATGGGAAAACAGAGAAAAAAAACCCCAAATACACTTACACCCATCCATATGACTGAAAATCTGCTACTTCCAAGGGTTAAAAAAAAACCAAAAATCAACTCCCAGGTTTGCTGAGATGACTCAAAGCCCTGGGAAAAGTGAATGCAAGAACTGCATTTGAGCAAATGTTCGTGATACCTTCGGAGCGTGTTTGCTCAGTGTCAGCCTGATGACAGCCTGAGCTCCTGAGGGAACAGCAAAGACTCTGTGATGACTCTGACAAATCCATCATGGGGAGGAGTTTAAAAAAGCTCAGTGTGTGCTCCAGCTCTTGCTTATCCATTGTTTTTGTCCTGCTTGGCTATGTTCTCCTCACCCTCCTAGTGCTGGGGTTATGTGAATAATGGGAATAATCCTGGTGCTGGGGTTATGTGAATAATGGGAATAATCCTGGTGCTGGGATTATGTGAATAAAGGAACTTTCCCCTGCCTTGGCTGCTCAGCCTCCAGCAGAAATTCTCTGCAAATATGAGATTTCCAGAACAGAGCCCTTTCAGTGGCAAAGGTGCTGCCTGGACATCCTGTACCTCTGTGGCCTGACAGGAGCATTTCCAGTATGTCACACATCCCCATTCAACTTTGTCCTGTGGCAGCACGTGGCACAGAGGGAAGGGAATTCCACCAGCAGCACAGCTTGCAGGGGCTTTTTGCTTCTCCTCCCAACATTTTGCTTTTTAGACACATTCATGCTCTTGTGCACACAAGTATTGTAAAATCAGGATGCCCTGACGAAGGAAGGAATGATGAATCTGACTCCATCTTCTCAGAAGGCTAATTTATTGCTTATTATACTATATTATACTAAAGAATACTATACTAAAGAATACAGAAAAGTTACTGAATGCTAAAAAGATAATAATGAAAACTCGTGACTCTTCCCAGAGTCCTGGCACATCTTGGCACTGATTGGCCAAAGAGTCAAAACAACTCACACAAGAATCCAATCAGAAGGCTAATTTATTACTTTATGATACTATAATATATTAAAGAATACTATATTATACTAAAGAATACAGAAAGGATATTAACTGAATGCTAAAAAGATAAGATAATAATGAAAACTCGTGACTCTCTCCAAAGTCCCAACGCAGCTTGGCCCCAGTTGGCCAAAGAGTCAGAACAGCTCACACCAGAATCCAGTCAGAAGGCTAATTTACTACTTTATAATACTATATTATATTAAAGAATACTGCACTATACTAAAGAATACAGAAAGGATACAGACACAATGCTAAAAAGATAATAATGAAACTTGTGACTCTCTCCAGAGTCCTGACACAGCTTGGCCCCAATTGGCCAAAGAGTGAAAACAACTCACAGCAGAATCCAATGGAACAATCACCTGTGGGTAAACAATCTCCAAACACATTCCACCTGAGCACAACACAGGAGAAGCAAATGAGATAAGAATTGTTTTCCTTTTCTATGAGGCCTCTCAGATTCCCAGGGGAAAACCCCTGGGTAAAGGGATTTTTTCCGAGAATGTGAATGCCACACACAGGGAAATGGGGTTCCACTGCTTTCTTTAGACCCTGAAATTTTAAATTCTGGAGTGCTGGCTGTGCCCTTCAGCAGATCACAGAATTGATGATTTCATTCCTTCTTTACCATTCCCTGGAAACATTTATCCACACAAACCATGAGGTGATGCTGGCACTAATTCCACTGGGAGGGGGAAAGTGTTTAGGGAAATATGAGTACAAAAGTCATCTTGCCATCCATTATTCCCTATGGCCAAAACCCATCCCTGCTCTACCTGTCTGCTCTGCTCTGCCCAAATCAGCATCCTCAGGAGCAGCAGCACAATGGAGCAATTCCTGGCACTCCCAAAGCTCCAGCTGGAATCCAAGTGTCTCTGAGAGAACCCAAACCAGCTTGTGGAGCTTTATTGGTGCTGAGATCCTGCACCGTGGAGATGCTCTGATGATTTTCATGCAGAAAAAAAGTGTCCATTGGGTGCAGAAATATGAAACTTTCATTGGCCACCCACCCTGGATATCTACTCTTTTGGGAACACACCAACCTCAGATTAAAATGTTGAGTTTTTATACATTAAAAAGAGGTCAGATGGCTCCAGGACTCATTATTGGGTTTTGCAGTACAAACTGTCCACTCCTATACACCAATTTCAATGTTTTTTCCCTTCCACTGCCCATATTAAGCATCTAATTATCCAGTGTTGGTTAGAATCATAATTTATTTATCTTTCTTTTGCTACAAAAGATGTATGCTTGAACCATGAGCAGAGTATGATTTCACTTAACAACTGTGGTTAAGCAACAATCTTCAAGTTAGGTAATTGTTATTCATTCTTTACGGGATGAAATGGGTAAAATGGTCTGAGAAATGTACCCTTTGCTGTGCTCCAAAATCAGAAATATCTCAAAATAAATATCAAAGTCCAAAATCTGGGATGAATTAGGTGATTCATGCTAAATGACCGATCTGGCCAGTTATTGAAAAAAAACCCCAGATGGTTATTTTCATTTAAAAAATGGCAGAAAAAGTTCAGGAAGAACTCGGTACACCAGAATTGCCTCTGAAAGGTGCTTGCTGTGAGTCTGGGTGGCTTTCCAGTGGAAAGCTGCCTTCCTGAGAGGAACAGAGCTTTTAGGGAATGCTGGCTTCCCAAAGTGTGTCCAGCTGATATTTGTGTGTGACAGAACCACTCTGGTTCCAGGGCAGCACCATCAGGTGTCTGGAGAAGGTCAGAGTGGAGGTTGTGTGATTCCCAATGAGATTCCCAATTTCTTCATCTCTCCCTCTGCTCTTTTCCATGGATTCAGAGCTGTTCTGCCCTGAAAAAGCAGGGAACAGCAAATGAGAGCCCCATGAGCTCTGCATGAACATGAAGCATCTTGAAAACTTCAGATCTGAGTGTATAATATGAGAGTTTATGGCTGAAAAAATAAGGAAAATGCTTTCCAAAAGACAGACAAGGAAGAGGGGGTGAAATAAATATCTTCCCTCAGTGTGGAGCACTTCAGAATTGAGACATTCCACTCCAAATAAACTGCACCTAAGCATAAGGAAATTTGTGTTTATTTCTAGAAAATTGTCCTAAATCCATTTTTTTACTTATTCCTGGGTGAACATGACAGCTGATCCTTCCTCCTGCAACCAGAGTGTTTGGAAGCCAGAACAGCCACTCCAAACCAATGGTTTGAAACCCAGAAATGGTTGAGCCTTCTGATACATTGGAGAAAAAGTTTACTCAGCTGTGAAATGCCCATTAATGAAACTCTGATTGCTTTTCTTGGGCAATTTTATTTGTGCAAACCTCACAAACCCGGGCAAATCTTTCACTGTGAGAGGAAATAACCAAGCTGAGTTTATTCCCTGACAGAATTCCCCAATTCTACAGCAAAATGAGGGCTTGCATTCGCATGGAATTATTCCAGCACAATCATTTAACAGCTCCCAGTAACTCAGCCCACAGTGGCAGTGCCTGGGGATGTTGGGGGACTGGAATCTGGGTGTCTTTCCCTGCCTCAGCTTCACGGAGCAATCCCAGCAGAAATAAATAAAAAAGAAATAATCCCATTGCCACATGGCTCTCTCCATTTTACCGCTCTCACACTCTGAATTTACAGCTCCTCTCACTCCAGATGTGTTTATTTGCATGTGCAGACAAGCCCCAGACTGTGAGGAGCAGCTCCAGCTTCCCTCATGGAAGTTGGTCCTTCCCAGGAATTCTTTCTGGGTGTTAATGGCACTTAAATCCAGAGGCCAAATTCTTGGCTCCACGGTTCCCCTTCTCTGCAGAGAGGCAGTAAAACTGATCCAAAAAGCCAGCTGAACCTTTTCTCTGGCACAGGGGGAAGGATCATCAGGACCAGGCTGTTTCCACTGGAAAAATGAGCTTCATTTTGTTCAAGAGACAAATGAGCTGCAATGAAATTTTACAACTCCCATAATAAGCCCATTATCAAGATTGTGACAAAAAAAAAAAAAACTCCAACAAAAAACATAAAAACCAAACCAACAAAAAACCTGTAAAAGCTTTAAATTTCCAGTAGTTTCATGCTAACCCAGAACAATTTCAGCCAGCTCTAATTCTGTTTGGTGATGTTCAGTTGGTGTCAAATACAGGTTTGTTTAAACATTATATTTTACAGCTCTAAATTTGGCTTTTTTAGCTGGAATTTGAACTTAGACTTCACTGCTAATCCATGGTCAGTGACTGAATTAGTATTTCACAAGTTTGTCTGTGGACTTTCCTCTTCTGAAAGTGTCTATTTTTAACCCTGCATTGTGACACCACCAACCCATTACCAAAGAGTCATCTCACACCTGAGCACTAAGTAACAGCAACCCTGCCTGGTTTTGCTTTTGCTGCCCTTTGGAACAGGAGGTTTTCGGTGCTTCTTTAAGGCAGCCCAGGTGATTTACTGCTATTATTCTTCATTGCTGGGAAGCTGTGGCAGAACAGAAGAGCAGAACATCGAGGGTGACCCAGCAAATCAAAGCTGGGGGTGTGCATGCCAGGCGTCAAAGCTGAGTTTTAGTTTGGTGAGATCACAGTTGGGTCAAATCAGGGATTTTTAATACATTTGGTGCTACCTTAGAGGTGATGAGTGTGAGATCTTTACAGATAATTTAATTCCCAACCCCTGGGACACCTTCCACTGCCCCAGGCTGCTCCAAGCCCCAGTGTCCAACCTGGCCTTGGGCATTCCAGGGATCCAGGGGCAGCCCCAGCTGCTCTGGGAACCTCTGCCAGGACCTCACTATCAATTTATTGAACTTCCTTGGAATTTTTTTAGTTAAGTGGTGACTGGAGCCACTGCACTGCTCAGATGGATCCTCTCTGAGGCTGGACAACATCTGAGGATAAAATTGGATGTCCAGTTTGAGAAGAGCAAGCTCAGCAACTTTCCTTCTGCCAGCCAGCCATAGAAATGTGTGATCTTGTCCTTCACCACCCTAACTTGTGCCAGAGAGCTTTCTTGGGAATATTGTGCTCACACTTAGGCTTAGGGAACAGACAGCAGGGCAAGAAGATGTTCATTTATATCTTTTCTGATGAAGCTTCATCCAAAATAGTTTCAGTTTTCAGGCAGCTACTGAGAGGTTTGAGGGGGTGATGGAACAACATTCTCCAAGGGTTTAAACTACAAACAAACAGTGGGGCTGGCACTGAGTGGAAATGTTCTAAATGTGAGGAGAGCAGCTCCAAATGTGGGGTTTGGGTTACAGAAATAGAGTGTTTGCTGCTAGGGATGCGTTTCCAGTCCCAGCCCTGGGTCACTACGTGTCACCACAGTGCATGTGTGTGTACAGGGGGATCTGTGACTAATTCAGCTGCTGGCAAAACACAAAGTACCCCAGACATCATCCAGAGTCCCTTGAAGTCAAGGCCCCTTTCCATGGACTTCCAGGGACTCTGGATCCATGCTGGAGTGATGGTGAGCCAAGTTCACTGCTGGAACAAATGATGGAAGCCAAAGGAGCTCCATTGCTTGTGCCAGCAGTGAATCTGGTCTATAAACTTTATTCTGCAGTGATCAGAGACTGCATAATTCATTCAGTGGCTTGTAAGTAATTAAATTTTCATGGCCATCAGTGTATCAGCCATGTTATGGGCCCAATTATGTTCTGACTGTATGAAATAGGTCTTGCCCACAATCATTTATTTAAATGCTTTAAAAAAACCCAGCTCTTTCTTGCTGCTGTTGTTGAAGCCATTATGGTTTTCTCCCTCTCCTTATCTAAAATGCCATTTAATCTCTGAAGCCTTCCTGTTCACACAGTGGCAAGGTAATAAAATTGAATGTATGATTATGAGCCTGCATTTCATTTATCCAGAGTGTTGGTGGAGGAGAAATGGGACCACGTGACTTGTAAAAGAGCAGGGTGGAAATAACTCTGGACATTTCTGGTCCTTATAAATGTAGCAGCAATTCTGAGCTGGCTCAATGCTCATTTGCAGTTCAGGCATCTGAATTCAGAGGGGACCTCCAAAATACTGCATTTTGCTTTCCATTTTCTTGGTGATAGATGCAAAAAAGTCGTGGAGACTGTAATGGCAACATTTATGATTATAAGACCACACAGGCAAAAATAAATGGGAGAGCATTATGGAGGAGGGCCTGGTATTTCTTCCCCTTTCTGTTGTTTTATTTAAGTCCAAAGGCTGATTGCTTGTTTTATTGGATTTTTTTTTTCATATTAGCATCCCAACAAATGACCATCATCTGTGGATTGTGGTGGATCAAATGCTCCATGGACTTCCTTCTCTTTTTTTGGCCAGCTGAACAAAAAGCCTTAATCCAGATAACAGATGTCAAGTAGAGTATAGCTTTTTATGAACACATAAAATATATATGAAAATATTTTACTTTACATTTTGGCAAGAGCAGGCAGTGAATGTAATCAGGGCCCCAAGAGCACTTGCAAACCTTATGGTAATGTGTGTCTGGGCAGGAGGAATTCTGTGGTAGTGCAGAAAAATGGAAGCAAAGGAATATTGCACCATTTCATTCTTGTTTTATATAAACACCACCAACTAGGAGGAAAAACCCTGTTAAAAACTCTTATTGAACCTCTTTTCTTTTGTAAACAAGTTCTTTTAAAATTCTGTAAATAAAGATAACTTCATCAATATTTTCGAACTGAATTTTTAAAGCAGAGCACTTCTAATTTTGTGTTAAGGTTGGACACCTAGCAATAAAATTTTTTTTTTTGAGATTTTTCCCCGTTGAGGCAACAGCCACCCCATAAATAGTTAATGTGGCACTTGGCACGTGAGGGATCTGTGGTGGAGGAAGGAACAAGGTAGTGATGGGTGGAAATCTCTGATAACCCCAATAAAATTCTGTCCTGATTTCTCTTTCGTAAGCACCATCATCAGCAAGCTGGTAATAATTTACCAGGTGTATCAGGAGCCAAGCTAGAGTGATTAGGTTTAATTAATACACAGGGGCTTATCAGAAATAAATGATTCAGCCTTGAAATTTCTCACTCATGTCTTCGTGGAGGGGAAGGCACAAACTCCAGCATCATTTCCTCTCTTCCCATTGTTTGCACAATCTGAGGGTGTTCTGGGTACTGCACTGCCTGGAACTGAGCTTGCTGGAACTCCAGGGTGATCAACCCTTCTCTCTCCAAAATGAAAATGCTTTCACAATTGCATTTGTGGTAATGCCAGTGTTTCCCAGAAAGGTTTTAGAGTGAGGATATTCACAGTTCAGGATAAAATCACATTTCTGTCATGCACGAGGTAGGGATTTACATGAACAGCCACAGACAGGTTTGGTGGGATGGTCACTCCTTCAGGAGCACAAAAATAGGGGAAAAAATATGTGGGGATGGTTCAGACATGGTACTGGGCATGATTTAAGTCTTGCTAATGAAGGTGGAAGTCTCCCTGATTTTAGGCTGGGACAGGAGTACTGGCATAATCCTCATATCCCAGAATGCTTGGAAGGAGCCTTGAAGACAGTCTAGTTCCTGGGGGAAATAGTAAAAGTGAGAAGATTTTTTGAAAGCTGAGAAAATAGGCCTCAGAAACAGAAAGAACAGAAAACTTAGAACTAGTTGTAGATGTAAAGTTTGAAAGTAAAAAAAGTTACAATGATATGGTAAACAAAGACATTAAACAATAACTTGAGTCTTAGGCTTAGCTAAGATGGGCTTTAAGACTGCAAGAAAACATATTTAGTAATATAGAAGGTTTTAAGCTTAATAATGAAGTATTGTGTATTGTTAATAGGAAAAAGACAAGCAAGCATTGTGTGAAACAAATGTACATGTAATTTTAGTAATTAGTTAAAACAATCATCTGTGAGCTTCAACAACACGCTATTAGCCAGGAAGTTTTTAAAGTACTCTGTAACAAAAAAATCCTTAGTTGCCACTAGCTATACATGAGCTTTACCATTTTCCTATGATATCAACCATGTCATGGAGCTGATGCTACAAATGAAGCTCAAAGAAGGACCCCAGCATTCCCTGGCTGAAATAACCACACCAACACAGTTTCTGTCTCTGCCACAGGTAGGGACAGCTTCCAACAGACCAGGTTGCTCAGAGAAACATCCAATCTGGCCTTGGACACTTCCAGGAGTGTCTGCCTGCCCTCTTCTGCTGGCTGATGTCCCATGGGTGATTGAAGCCCTACAAACACATTTGGTGAGGGCTCAGGTACCTTGTGGCCTCAGCTCTCTCCACAGAGAGCAGCAGGCACAACTTCCCCAAGGATTTCTCCTGGGAAAGGCACTGAGAAACCTCAGAGAAGAAGAGAAAACAATTCTTATCTCTGTTCATTGCTCCTGTTGCTTGGCACATGTGGAATGTGTTATGGGGATTTTTTACCCAGAATGATTTGTTAATTGGATTCTGCTGATGGTCGATTGGCCAATTGGGTCAAAGTTGTGTCCTGGCTGTCTCAGACAGTCATGGGTTTTTCTTTAGTGTCTCTTTACTATGTAATTTAGTATAGCATTAGTGTAATATAGAATAGTTTAATAAAGCAATTGTCCAGCCTCCTGAAATCATGGAGCCAGAGCCCATCATTCCCTGGCTGGGGGTGCCCTGCATCAATAGTGCTTCATCACATTCCACACCTTCCTCAAGAGGGGAGAAGGAGGGACAGGCACTGATTTCTCCTCTGTGTGACCAGGATTTGAGAGTCACACAGAGGAGCTGTGTCTGGGCAGATTTAGGTTGGATTTTAGGGCAAGGTTCTTGCCCAGAGGGTGCTGGCACTGCCCAGGCTGCCCAGGGAATGGGCACGGCCCCGAGGCTGCCAGAGCTCCTGTGGCCACCACTGCCAGGGATGCCCAGGGTGGGATTTTGGGGGGTCTGGGCAGGGCCAAGGTGGGACTGGGGGATCCCTGGGGGTCCCTCCCAGCTCAGGACATTCTGTGATTCAATTAGGGCTCTTCTACTGATCCTCCATTTCACAACCCCATGAAAGCACCAAACACCTCTTTAACCATGATCAATTCCCCACCAGTGAGAATATTTTGCTCCAAGGGCAAGCCTCACATCACCCTGGCTTTGACTCTAGCACTAATTAGTTTTTGAGCTGAATGCAGCCCTCAGAAGCCTTTCTAGCAGCAGAGTGATGAGACCAGTGAATTCTCTGCTCAAGAAAAGCCCCCGAGCGCAGAGCGGCTTTGGGAAATATTTTTCGTGCCTCTGACAAGTCAGCTGGAATTTCCAATCTGCAGCTTCCCCACAGCTGCAGACACCCCTCTGAAATGGGTCTGTCTTGAGGTATTTATAACGTGTCTGTCACCAGGGGAGCCCAGCACCACATGGAAAAGCAGCACCCAGGTTTGCAGCTGATGCAGCTCGTCATCCTTTTGTCTCTCTCTCCCAGGTTCTGTGTCGCAGACACATTTTATGAAAAATCCTTTCTTTAGGATTTTTCCTCCTGAGAAGCTGAGAGGCCTCAGGAACAAAATGTAAACATTGATTATCTGCTGCTGTGGAATGCAACAGGTGCATCTGGGATTGGTCCATGTTGGTTGTTTCTAATTAATGGACAATCACAGTCCAGCTGGCTCAGGCAGAGAGCCAAGCCACAAACCTTTGTTATCATTCCTTCCTATTCTATTTTTAGCTGGCCTTCTGATGAAATCCTTTCTTCTATTCTTTTAGTATAGTTTTAATGTAATATATATCATAAAATAATAAATCAGTTTTCTGAAACATGGAGTCAAATCCTCGTCTCTTCCCTTATCCAAGAACCCCTGTTAACATCATCACAGTTCTGCACTCTTCTAACAACAAAAGGCTTGTTACAAAGGTTTGCCCCTCCAAAATTTCCTCTGTGGGAGCAGTGGGCAAGCCTGGTGTCTGCCTCCCTGCAGAGCAGCATACCCTCCGCAGAGTAAAGGTGTTTAAAACTTTGATTTTCTGTTCAGGAGTTGGGGTGGCTTTGGATGCCACAGTGAGCAGGCACATTTAGCTCTCCAGGCTCTTTCCAAATGAACTTTCAGTGTCTGAATCTACCAGTCTTGGCAGGTGAGCACTTTGAAAGGATTACAGGCCAGTGCAGATCGTTGCCCTTGGTCCTGCAAAGCCATGAACTGCTTTCCCCTCTCATCTCCTTCCTGACCAGTTCCAAAGGCACTTCAACCTGAACTAACTCTCTAACAGCCTCATCAGCCATTTCCTTTCCATTTTGTCTGCAGTTTTCATCCCTTCCTTGTGTTTGTTCTGCCCAATATTTACTTGGAGGAGAGTAATCTTATCTGAAAGATGGGGTTTCTGCTCTTCAGAGCAAATATCCAGCTTGGACTGCTGGTAAATTACCTGTAAAGGAGCTGATAAGGGGAAATCACTCCCAAGCAGTTCTGGTCTGATCCAGATCTGAGGGCAGGTAAAGACCTGGGACTCCAGAAAGCAGCCAAGGAATTTGAACATTTGTGCTGTTTAATTGGAATATATGTCTGGGCAAAGTCACCCAGGGCTTCCCAAACCAACCCCACCACTGGGTTTTGTATGTGCTTGCACATCTGGGGTCTGACAGTTTTGCAAAATATATTCAGAAAAAAACACTCCAAGGACCATTTAGGTTAATAATAATAATAATAATAATAATAGTAGTAATAATAATGATAATGATAATAATGATAATAATGATAATGATAATAATAATAATAATAATAATAATAATAATAATAATAATAATAATAATAATAATAATTTTAAAAGAGCTGAGAATTCATGGTAAAAGAGGCATTCCTGGTCACTCAGCCCACCTGGAAGGGCTCAGCCACAAGGATTTGCTGAGCTCAGCAGCTGGGGGAAGCCTTTAGAGTGAGCTCTGAGCAGGGCTGAGTTTTCACACAATGGGGACTCTTTGCTCCACTTAAAATGTTCACAGGGCAAACTCCCCCAGGAGAGAGACAATCCAAAGGATGGAAACATCAGGCAGAAATTGCTGGCATTCCCTTTTTGTTTTCCTCCCTAAAGGTTTCAAACCTGAAGAAATCAGAACCTTCAGGGGATCTCAGCACAGCCCCTCTGGTTCCCCTTCCAGCTCTGCCTCCTTTGCTGAACCCTGCCCTTAAAGGAATGTCACAGACACAAATTCCACCACTGATTTCCCATTTTTTCCCTGGAGAGCAGCCTCGTGGACTTCCAAGGTATTGCCCACAAAGCCAAACTGTTGCTTCCACTCCTCTGGCCCTCCAGAGCCCCCTCATTGTGTGCCTGCCCTGCCCACACTGCTGCTCCACAGAGACTCTCACAGACCATGGAAAATTCCAAAATTTGCCTGTAGAATTCCTGCGTGTTCCGAGCGGGGGAAGGGGCTGGGTCTGCATCCAGATTGAGTTTAGATTTGGTTTGTGGCTGACCTGGGACTGGAGTTCATGGTCATAATTGAGGAGAGGAAAACTCCTTAGGATTTGTCTGATGGGAGATCTTAGAGAAAGAGCTACTCTCATCAGATTTGGGGTGCATGGGAAGCAGGGCAGGACATGGAGTATCCCCCCAACATCCATTGGTTCCCATGGGATGACCAGAAGAGTTTGCATTGAGCCCTAAAAACAATTTGTGTGAGGCTTCTGATTTTCTAATTCTTATGCTGAACAGGATCCACTGAGTGGTTTGCTTGTGGGGAGCAAAGCCCTGCATGTTTAACAGTTATTGTGACTTCTTGCCTCTTTGTGATACCTAAACTATGCCCTGGGCTGGGATTTGTCCCAGCCTAGCTGGGGGACACTGATCTCCCACTGCTACACACTCTAAAAGAAGAAGAGGAGGTCTTCAAAACTAATGAGGGTGGCATCTCTTAGCTTAGAGAAGAAACTCTTTTTGGCAAGAACAACACAACCTGTCCCCAGGCCAGCAGGGTGAGATGAAATCTGCCTCAGGTCCTCCTGGCTGATGTTCTCCAGCACTGCAAGAAACAAATCTGTTTGCTCTTTTTATCAGTGCAGCACACACAGCACCAGTTTTCCATTCATGCCATTGTTAATCCACAAGGGAAAGAAGCCAAACCTTTCACTTTTCCACTGTTGTTAAAGCACAGCCATTTCATTTGGAGACTCAGAACATAATTGTTTAGAGTCTTAAGTAAGATTCCTGTGCTGCCAAAGATATCCATTCAGAAACCACAAATCAGCCCACTGAAGTTCTTAGGGCTGGCATAAACATCATGAGACCTTAAACAAAACAAAAACAATTCTTTCTTTCTTTCTTTCTTTCTTTCTTTCTTTCTTTCTTTCTTTCTTTCTTTCTTTCTTTCTTTCTTTCTTTCTTTCTTTCTTTCTTTCTTTCTTTCTTTCTTTCTTTCTTTCTTTCTTTCTTTCTTTCTTTCTTTCTTTCTTTCTTTCTTTCTTTCTCTTTCTTTCTCTCTCTCTCTTTCTCTCTTTCTCTCTCGCTTTCTTTCTTTCTCTCTTTCTCTCTCTCTTTCTTTCTCTCTTTCTTTTCTTTCTTTCTTTCTTTCTTTCTTTCTTTCTTTCTTTCTTTCTTTCTTTCTTTCTCTCTTTCTCTCTTTCTCTCTCTCTCTTTCTTTCTTTTTTTCTTCTCTTCTTTCTTTTTCTTTCTTTTTCTTTCTTTTTCTTTCTTTCTCTTTCTTTTTCTTTCTCTCTCTCTTTCTTCTTCTCTCTTTCTCTCTTTCTTTCTTCCTTTCTTCCTCTCTTGCTCTGCCTTTCTCCTCTTTCCCTCTCATTCTTCGCCTCTCTTCCTTCCTCCAGGAATAATATTCTAAAGCTTTTCTCTGGACCATTAAAAGCAGAAAAACTTGGTTTTCAGTGAGAAGTGAGACTCAGCTATGACCACCTGACACTGGGACATGAAGTTTTCCAAAAAACCCCAAATATTAGTGAGACTTTTAGTGCCATTACAAGAACCTGCCACACTTACCTGCCGTGAGAGCTCCACAAAACCTAGAGAACAAACAAAATTCAGCTACATGACATTTATTTCATTTCTATTTGAGTCCTATCTGGTGATAGCAATTTCATGGCTACTTTCATTACTATACATTGTCTATTTTAAAGTAAAACTACAGATTGTGGCCAAACTCAGGATGCTCCTACACTGAGAGGCAACTATGAAGTCTTAAAGGATGAGATGAACAAAGGGAGGAGGAAGTGAGAGATTCCCTCTCCCTCCCCATCCCAGCAGAGGAGAGGGAGAAGCTTTCCCACACTGTCTCAGGAAGTCTGTGGCAGAGCTCAGAACTGTTGGTGCCTATTTCCAGGCAGCTTTGCCTTATTTGCAAATCCTTCCTATCAACCCAAAGCCCAAGAAATGAGATCAGCAACCTGAGGTGACCCAACACCACGTCAGCCAGGCCAGGCCATGCTCTGCCCCCCTGATGCCTCAGGTTTTATCTTTTCTATTTTTCAGATTCTGTGCTGCTTTAGTGTGTGGGTCTGGGCTTCATATTATGGGATGGTGAGCTCTGTGCACAGAGCAGGGAGACAAAACAATTCCTGCTCTTGCTGGGGACTGTGGTATTTACTGGGTCCCCAGAAAATTGTTGGGAGGAATGCTGAATCTGACTCCATGTTCTTAGAAGGCTAATTTATTTTTATATTATATTAATTATATTAATTATATTATATTATATTATATTATATTATATTATATTATATTATATTATATTATATTATATTATGCTATACTAAACTATACTAAAGAATAGATAAAGTATACAGACAGAAGGTTAAAAGATAATAATGAAAACTCCTGACTCTCTCCAGAGTCCTGACACAGCTTGGTACTGCTTGGCCAATAAGTAAAAACAATTAACTTGTTGGATAAACAATCTCCAAACACGTTCCAAAGCAGCAAAACACAGGAGAAGAGAATCAGATAATTATTGTTTTCCTTTTTCTTTGAGGCTTCTCAACTTCCCAGGAGAGAAATCCTGGGCAAAGGGATTTCTCAGAAAATATGATGGTGACAGGGGACCAAGGACAAATGACCCAAATCTCAGCCCAGGAGCACAAACCCCGTGGGCTGGAGAGAGAAAAACAAGCAGGGTGGGACTGCAGGGCTAAAGCTGGGATGGGACAATGAACTGCAAGGTGCAAATGGAGCAGAACTGATCCCAGGGACAGAGCCCGTGCCCGGCCGTGCATTTTGGGGCCATTTTGGTTCATCTTGGGTGCAGCCCTGGCTGGGCTCTGGTGCTGCCCAAGGTGCATCCATGGAGGAGATGCTGTGAATAAATCCCTGCTTTATTCTGGAGCTCTGCCCAGCCTCTGCTCTGGGGCAGGTTCGCAAGGCATCACCCCAGTGCAGGGGTGCTCAGGATCCCTGCTGGGACAATGTCAGGGTCCCTTTTGGGTGTCCCTGGGTGCTGAAGGGCAGCACAGCCCCTGACACGTCACCTGAGACCTGAGGGTGACCTCAGGACTTGTCCTCACCCCCATGGGACAGCACAGCCAGTGCTGATGTGACGTGACCTCAGTCACCCCCAACCTCCCAAGGGCTCCCTCTGAGTCCATGGCCAGGCTCGGGTGGCTCCTTTTGGCCCAAGAGGAAAGGAAACTTGAAGGGCTTTGCTTACCGTAGCATGAAGGGAACAAAGTACACTGCTCTTGGAAGTCAATAAAGTACAGAGAAATATCCCAGACTTGGCAGGAATATCACTTCATTAAATAAAATAAAAATCAGTGTTCTGATCAACTTCCTGAATTTTAAAGTATTGGTTTGATTATCAGCACTAAGCTGCTTTCCACATACCTGGAAAACTATCTAATGTAAATAAACTTTATGACTCCCAGCTATATATTATTAGGCAATGAACATAATGACTTTATGAAGGTTATTTGGAGTAACTGTATAAACTGTATAACTGTATCTGGGTCCTGGGATAGGTATTGCATGTTTTAACTTAAGTTATTCTGGGGAAAGCTGTGGTGGTGTTAGAGGGGTCCCAGGATGAGGGAAGAGATGAGAATCTTGACTCCATGTTTCAGAAGGCTGATTTATTATTTATTATTTATTATGATATATATTATATTAAAAGAAAATGATAGATTAGAACTATACTAAAAGAATAGAAGAAAAGGTTTCATCCGAAGGCTTGAAAGGAATGGAAAGGAATGGAATGATAATAAAATCTTGTGACTGACCAGAGAGTCTGAGATAGCTGGACTGTGATTGGCCATTAATTAAAAATAATCACATGAGACCAATCAAAGATGCAGCTGTTGCATTCCACAGCAGCAGATAGTTATTGTTTACATTTCATTTCTGAGGCCTCTCAGCTTCTCAGGAGAAAAGATCTTAAGGAAAGGATTTTTCATGAAATGTGTCTGTGACAGAAAACAAAAAGAGGACAGTAACCTTCCAGTTTTCTGAATGAGGTGATTTAAGGTTCTATCATAAGCAGATATCTTATCTGTTGAATATCTATATGAATTTGTTGGGTTCAGAGGCCTTGCCTCCAATGACTTGAAAATTAGACATCAGTGGAGTTTGGGAACAAAAAATTATGGAACAAAAACTCCTTTCAGGTGGGAGGTGAGGGTGGGCAGCACAAGCAAGAGATGGTTTTGCTTTTGCCAAGAGGATGGGATGGACTCCCCAGAGCAGGGAAGGGTCAGGCCTTAGGAAAGGACCAGAATTTGGGTTTCTGCTGTTTCTTTCCTTGGAAGCAGACTTGATTTAAGGAGAAGTTGGTGTCTCTGAAGACTCTGCCTGCTGGTGATGAGCTGGGACTGAAATCAGAGGGGACCTGGGGGGAGTTGGAGGGACCTGAGGGGCCTGGATAGACCTGGAGGGACCTGGATGGACCTGGGGGACTTGTGAATGCCTCCTCCCAGCACAGAGAGTGATGGGGACTAGAATAAAAGAGGTGTCCAGTCAGGGTTTATATCTCCCTGGGCCTGCAATGTTGTTCATTTGCCACTCTTCTGGAAAATATTCCTCTTCTGGATGGTTCTCATGGGCCAAAGCACTGTCCCTGCCACCCTGTGACCCCACAGGGCACTCTGGGGCTGTGCTGCTCCCAGCTGTGGCAGCCCCACAGCTTCCCCAGTGCCCCTCTCCTCTGGAAGAAAACTGAGATTTGTTGATCCAAAATAAAACTGTTTATTTTGGATGGTGTTTACACCCCTTTTCAGCTATTTTGCATACACAAAGGACAGCCTTTGTCAGTTTTATTCTGATGCCTGCTCAGATCCATTTCCAGGGCTGATGCCAATCTGGCTGGCTGCAAATGCAGGTGCCCTTTCCTTCCTGCTCTCCTTTATCGTGGTTACACAAGTGAAATAAATTATTTACAGCAGATTTTGCCACTCCAGCATCGTTCAATTTAGTGAAAGTGCTCCTGTTTAAAGGCCAAACCGTGCTGCTCTGTGGATGTGCTCCCTGGACTCTGAGAGGAGCTACAATTATGTAATTTGGATTTATGTGTAAATGGGCAGATGCTTGAAAAGCCTGTTCAGTTCTCCTAGAAAGGCTCTGTAGGAGCTGGCAGAGCTGACAGAGGGCAAAGCACCTTGTGTGCACACATTTCTGACGCAGAGTAGAGTCACAGAATCCCAGAATGGTTTGGGTTGGAAGGGGCCTTTCAGATCATCCCCTTCCACCCCCCTGACAGGGCAGGGTCACCTTCCCTGTCCTGGTTCAGAGCAAATTTGGAAGAGAACCCCCAAAGAGGCTCTGGTAGGAAAGCACATTCAATTTGCCCCTCCTCACAACCAGTCCAGGAGAAAATACCTCCTTGGAGAAAAGTGGAAGAAACCTGTTTATTAAATAATAAAACCTAAACAATATTAAACAATAAAAACCCTTGCTGCTCCAAAAGAGATGACAAACTGAGAAAGTCCCTCCATGGGTTGCAGCTCAGCTCACTCAGTCTCTTGGTGATGGAAATGTCGCAGGCCCGGCCAGGCCCGGTGGGCCTCAGGTGCAGCTGCCGGTGCTCTTCTGGTGTTCAGGCCAGAGCAGGTTTGAACAGTTCCAAAGAAAAGGGAGGAAAAGAAACCCCAAAGTCCAGGGACCTTTGCCTCAGCTAGCTAAACTAGCTAAAAGCAAAGGAGAGCTCTGTCCTGCTGTCTGTCCATCCACAGACAGCACAGTCCAGGAGCAGGAATGCGTAGCAGTGAGTGCAGTGTCTGAAAACAAACTGCTGCTTCTTCTCTCCCCCTTTCACTGTCTGGAACAAGTCCTAAAAGTGCAAAAATTATTATTCAGCATAAACAGAACAGACAATTGGGAATAAAAGCATCATATGGTCAACCCTGGACATTCCCTTAACTTTGATCCTACACAGGAGACGACACCTGTATGAGGATGGGAGGAATTCACTGGGTGAATGGTGAAGGGATAAGTTAATTAGAGTGTAAAACACAGAGTTTAGGATTTCTGTACAGGGGGGTCTAAAGAAGTAAGATGGAGGAATTGGGGCGTGTCCTGTTCTTCTTCTTCTTCTTCTTGGCCTCCATCTTCTGTGGTGATGGTGGCACTTTGGGATTGGTTATTACTAGGAGTGCACCGGTTAATAAGGGTAGAAGGTATTGGGGAAAAATTATAAATATTGTATACGTAACTTCGGGTATGAAGAAAAGTGACCGCCCCGGGGGCTCGCAGTGTGCTCATGGCTGGCTTGCTGTGCAGACCTCTGTTGGGCTGAAAGAAAATCTTTTAGATAAACAATTAATAAACACCGAGACTGAGAAAAGATCAGAAGTCTCTCCTCGTCCTTTGAAGCGCCGGGCTGTCCAAGGCCACCCTGGGCCTTTCCAGGCCACCTAAACAGCCGAGAAACCGACATCCTTAGACCAGGTTGTTCCAGGCCCCATGCGGGGCTGAACCACGTCCAGGTGCAGCCTGTGGGATTTGTGGGCATTTCAGACAAAGCTCCAGGTATTTACAAAAGGATGGAGTGACAGGACAAGGAGGAATGGCTTCAAAACCAAGGGCAAGGTTAGATCAGATCCAAGGTGAGAATTCTTCCTTATGGTGGCAGTGAGAGCCTGGCACAGGGTGGGCAGAGCAGCTGTGGTTGTGCCAGGATCCCTGGCAGTGCCCAAGGCCAGGCTGGACACTGGGGCTTGGAGCAGCCTGGGATAGTGGAAGGTGTCCCTGCCATGGCAGGGGTGGCACTGGATGGGCTTTGAGGTCCCTCCCAACCCAAACCATTTGGTATCCTGTGAAAACCATCAAGCCAACCATGGGAACGCCAGCTCCAAGAGAAAGCTGTGGCAGCTCTGCTTTGCAGTATTGGGGGCCACAGACTTGTCACAGGTCTTAGCCCAGCATTTCTCAAGCCCAGCATTTTGAGGTGGAGAATGACCTCACTGTTGCCAATAACTTCCCCCCTAAATTTAATATTCCTCTATTCAGGAGGAAATGGAACTTTGGGAGCTGGTCCTGCACCATGAAATCATCTGCCCACAGAAGGTCTGGGCCCTTGTCACACTCTAATATACACACCAAGAGGAATGAGGATATTTAAAAAAACCCTGAAAGCACTAAATCAACACAAAACATTGCACAGGTCATTTTTCCTCTGGGAAAGGAATGCCAAAGCACATGCCCCATATGCTAATTATGTGATATAATACACTTCTGTAGTATATTCTGGAGCCATATATGGCTCCTGAGCAGATAAAAGCAGGATAATAAGATTATTATGGATAATAGAACAGCCTGAACAGAATTGTTGACTAAATTCAGAGAGTCATTTCCATTGACCTGAAGTAGGAATGGGTGAGATACACAGAGAGGTATCCCTGATGGTTTTGTTTGGGTTTTTGTTTTGTTTTGTTTTTGCTTGTTTGGTTGTTTTTTGTTTTGGGTTTTGTTTTTTTTTTTTGTTTTTTTTGGTTTTTTTTCATCCAGAGAGAAATCAAACCTTTGGTCAACAGGAAAAGCTGAATGAGGGGTCTGTGGAGGGCATGGCTGAGAAGCAAGTCACACACACAAACTCACAGTAAAGCACTTTGAAGCAGAAGTTAAAATAAAAGATCCCAGGGGGGTTTTGACCTCCCAGAGGCTCAGTGCTCTGTGGGCACCAGCAGGAGAGAGGACTCAGGGATGGAAGCTTCCTGCTCCTCCAAGGCAACGGGATGATATCCCCAAACTATGGATAGTGGAACAGCCTGAACAGAACTGTTGACTAAATTCAGAGTCATTTCTATTGACCTGAAGTAGGAATGGGTGAGATACATGGAGAGGTATTTCTGTGGTTTCTTTTCTGTTATTTTTTTCATACAGAGAGAGATCAAACCTTTGGTCAACAGGAAAAGCTGAATGAGGGGTCTGTGGAGGGCATGGCTGAGAAGCAAGTCACACACACTAACCCACAGGGCTTTGAAGCAGAGGTTAAAATAAAAGATCCCAGGGGGGTTTTGACCTCCCAGAAGCTCAGTGCTCTGTGGGCACCAGCAGGAGAGAGGACTCAGGGATGGAAGCTTCCTGCTCCTCCAAGGCAACAGGATGAGCGTCCCAGCACGGCCCCAGGCATGGCCCTCACTGAGATAATGTCACTGCTGCAGCCCCTGAGCCCTCCCACTTCCTCCAGAGGATAAACACCTCTGCTTCCTCTTGATTCTCCCAGCAGACATTTGGCAATGGAGCTTCTCAATTTCCTCGGGAGAGATGAAGGAAAGTCTCGGTTCTTCCCAGTTGCGCAAATCCCCCCTCCCCGATCATAACCTTGGCATGCAGCAAGAAATTATTTCCTCTTTCATCAGTGAAACCTTTGCACAAGCATCCCCTGGCTCCTCAGCAGGCAGGAAAGGCACAGGAGAGGGCACAGCATGCTCTGGGTCGCTGCAGCCTTATCAGTAACTAAATATAAGCAGCAGGAGGAGATTTCCTGACATTTACGCCATTCGCGCTCCCGATGACTCTGCAGCAATTTGTTGCAGCCCACCACCTCTGCCTCCTTCTCCAAAAGGGCTGGAGGACACAGGGTCATTTCCAAGGCCTTTGCCACACCAAACCCAGAGCAGGTTGCCAGTAAAGCCTGCACAGTGAAGGACAGGGTGACTGTGTTTTTTGGAAGGTTGGCGAGGCTGGGAGGAATCACCATAAATCACCAGCATCTCTCTTCCCTTCAGCTCAGCAGCCCCTGTGCAAGGAGATCATCCAACATCCCATCTCCCTCTTTTCCTGGGCAGAGAGGGACATTCTAGCCCAGTGAACTGCTCTGTTTTCCAGGTGCTCCTCTCTGGTGCAGGACTCACCCTTAGGGATGTGACTCTGCTGTGACACCTGCGCTTGTTCTGCACCTCGCGGAGCAAGAGAAGGGCTCTGCTTCAGGAACAGCAAGGACAGGATGCTGTGCAGTTTTTAGCCTTTTGTGTATTGAATCCCTGCCCTGCACAATGGCCTGTTTGGGAGCCTGCAGTCCCTCAGGAGGAAATCACACCGGAGGAAGCATTTCCTGCTGTGGGCAGTTGACAGCTGGCGCTGTCCCCAGTGGTGGCGAGGGGGCTATTTTGGGGTGGTTTTGGTGACATTATGTTACTCCTCTTGTCAACAGGGCTGGTGGTTGCCATAACACAAGTGAAGTGGCAGATCAAAGGGGGAAGGTGACAGCAGTGAAGGGCTTCAGGTCAGTGTGTGTGTCCCAGGCAAGCAGAGTTTTCCCCACTCAACTCCTGTCATTCAGTAAATTGGGTTCTCCCTCACCTCCTGGTCATATTTGCTGAGCAAGAGGGGAGATGATGAGCATAGAGGTGCCACAAATCCCCAGGTACAGAATACCCTGCATGGATAATGTCTCTGAAGAGCTGTGATTGCTTGGAGGGGCTCACAGTGACATTGCAGAAGAGTTTGGGGTGAATTCAAGCCATTTATATGGCCCTGGAATGTCCCAGACCAGGCTGGACAAGACCTTGAGCAACCTGGTCTAGTGGGAGGTTGGGACTGGATGATCTCTGAGATCCATTCCATTCCATTCCATTCCATTCCATTCCATTCCATTCCATTCCAAAACTTTCTATAATTCTGTTTCTGTGGTTCAGTCAGAGAAGAGATTTCACGGGCCTTATTTTCTGCAACAAGGACGCGTTGGAACATTCAGGTCAGGATTGGGAGCAAGAGTGGAGATGATGAGCACAGAGGTACCACAAATCCTCAGGTACAGAATACCATGCATGGATTATGTCTCTGAAGAGCTGAGATTGCTTGGGGGGCTCACAGTGACAATGCAGAAGAGCATGGGGTGAATTCCAGCCCTGGAAATGTCCCAGAGCAGGCTGGACAAGACCTTGAGCAACCTGGTCCAGTGGGAGGTTGGGACTAGATGATCTCTAAGATCCCTTCCATTCCCCTCCAAAACTTTCTATAATTCTATTTCTGTGGTTCAGTCAGCTCTTTACAGAGAAGAGATTTCATGGGCCTTATTTTCTGCAACGAGACAAGGACGAGTTGGAACATTCAGGTCAGGATTGGGATGATTTTGCTGAAATCCTGAAAAAACATGATCATTTCAATCAGTAGTGGGAGAATGAGAGGAAGAAACAAAGGAGTGGGCAAAGAAGCTCATCCTCTGAGCTCTGAGGGCAGCAGGATTGCAGCAGCCAGAGCTGGGGAACTGGTCAGCTGGGAAATCTGAGAGATGGGAAAAGCAACGACAATTTCTATTAACTGGCAACAAAATGTTTTATGAGCAAACCAAGATTGTGCATCCAGTACAATCACATGTTTCTAGCCAGTAACAGTCTCCACAAAACCCATGGCACAGCTCAGCTGGGCAGTAACATAATTTATTTTTGGGAGAAGGAATTTGAAATAAAGATGATATAAATATGAAAAAAAAAATCACTTTAGATAGTCATAGTTTCCATGAGTGGAAGAGCCTGAAACAATTTCTAACAAAAGGATATAACTAAGAAAAATACTTATTTTAATTGACCAAATATTTTGTTGAATTCCTATCAAATTCATTGAACTACTTCAACCAGAAAGGGCTGAGAAGACAAAATGTTAACCAGCAAAATATTTAACTTCGAGATTCTCAAACAAAAATATTTGGTTTTCCACTTTGAATGTGAGAGTAGCTTTCCAAAATAAATCTTTGTGTAAATATATCTCTAAGATTAAGGCAGGTGGGCGAGTGTTTGTCTCTGAAGTCATTTATTTGCAGTTTGGGGCAGCTTTACTGGAGATGCAAAAGGACATTGCTCAAAGGGGCTCCTGCTCCAACCCCCTGGCATGTCACACACCACATTTTCCAGGACAGCTGCACAATCCCCTTTTGTCCATCCATCCCCTGGCATCGTGACTGTCATCACTCCTCGTGGCTTCAGCTGACAAAAGGAACTTCACAACACAGATGGGCTCGTCCTTTGTGCTGCTGATGGCCTCGCCCATGGCTATCCCAGCATGTCCCTTGTGTCCCCACCCCTGCAGGTGTCCAAGGAAGGCCTGGGGGTGGCATTCAGAGCTCTGGGCTGGGGACAAGGTGGAGATTGTGACCGTGCTCACAGGGGTTTACGGACTGGGGAAGAGACGAGGATCTGACTCCATGTTTCAGAAGGCTTGATTTATTATTTTATGATATATATTACATTAAAACTATACTAAAAGAATAGAAGAAAAGGTTTCATCAGAAGGCTAGCTAAGAATAGAATAGGAAAGAATGATAACAAAGGTTTGTGGCTCGACTCTCTGTCCAAGCCAGCTGACTGTGATTGGCCATTAATTCCACACATCCAAGAAGGGCCAATCCCAGATGCACCTGTTGCATTCCACAGCAGCAGATAATCAATGTTTACATTTTGTTCCTGAGGCTTCTCAGCTTCTCAGGAGGAAAAATCCTCAGGAAAGAATTTTTCATAAAAGATGTATGTGACAGCGGATGGATCACAGGTTGGACCTGATGACCTTGGAGGACTTTTCCAGCCTCAGTGATTCTGGGATTCTGTCACCCTCTGGCCAAATATCTCCTTTCCCTGCAGCCCTGTCAAAGCAACTGGTTGCCTTTACTTCTTTTCTTCGTAACACTTCCTTTATTATTAAAAGAAATTTCAAATAATAGGCAGCAAGGTGAATGTTTACCTAATTATTGGTCAGGAGTTGGCTCCTGTGGAAATGTTGGCTAAAGGCACTGCTGTACAACTCAGTCCCTTCCAGGAGAGTGCCAGAAAACCCAGGGGCAGGTGGCAGGTCTCGAACAATGGTTAATTAGACTTTTTAGGCAAATATTTGCTCATGTGTCCAGACAATAATGTCTTGTGGAAATTTGTTTGCACAATGTCCTTGACAAAGGCTCTTCTATTAACCTGCACACAATCAGCTGCAGCCCTGGAACAGCGTTTTAACACATGAACCTCTCAGTCCAAGCAACAACAAAACGTCATGGGTCCAGCCCTGGACAAAATAATCAGCCCAAATTGCCTTCATATAGGGGGGAAAAAAAAAGTCTTTTAAAGACTATTTACTTTTAGCCTATAAAAGCATCCAGTATGTGCTGGGATCTGTGACTCAGTTCCCACAATTTCATGTGCTTCCAGTACAGCCTTGGCCAGGTTGCTCATGAATGGAGTTTCCAGAGGCTCTGCAGGGTACCTACGTTGTGTTGTGCTGTCACAAAGGGATTTTTGGGTGGTCTGTGGGGTTTTACAGAAAAATCCTTTACGGTTAGTGCTCACAGGATTAAACAAACAATATTCTAGCCCAGATTTGGAGTGTGGACTGCTCAGGAGGGTCTCTGGACTAGAGCTAGACAAAGCCAAGCTGACTTTTCTATATTTCTCTGGGTTTGGGGGCACACAAAACGAACAGCCAGAAGCATTTGGGAATTGTCAGCTCAGCCCTTTGGGCTACAAACAATCACTCCCCAGCTGCTGCTCTTTGTGGGTTCCCTAATTTGTAGCAGCGCTTTGTGAATGTTTTGGCTGAAAGCATTCCAGCCTCTGCTTTGCACACCACATGTTCACCTCACCCCACTGGTGATTCAGCACCCACGAGGTGTGTGAGTCACCTCAGGGATGTGGGATTGTTTCTTATTCCCTGACTGACGTGTGGGCACTTTTACAGGGCAGGACACACCGTTTGTGATAGACAGAAAACAAATAAACCAACAAAACAGCAACAAACACAGCAGTGGCTGCGCTTTGGCAGGAACACACGTTTGGGCTAAAACTGATGAAAGTGACAGAATTCCTGTAGGTTTTTTTCAGGATATTAATGAAGATATTCAGGATATTATGAACCTGTTCCCTTAGTTCATTACAGGAATAACTGGATGAAATATGAGGTTTGTGTTGTTGGAGGAGGTCAGGCAAGGTAAGAAACAGCCCTGCTGACCTCCAAGCTGAATGCAGGAGTCACAGCAAACTCAGCTTGCCTTGTTTGCTCCTAAAAAATATTCCTGACCTGATTGTTTAGGCTTTGTCCCTCTTGATGAATGATAAAAATATCTCAAATTCCTACTGCAGCGTTCCTGATGGTAAAACCACACTCACAACCATTTTATTGTGATCATTATCTTATCCCTCTTTCCCTCCCCAAGGTTATTATTTTCCTGCATTTTTTCTATGCTTATTTTTCCATAGGCTTTTAAAGCTCAAGCTTTTAAAAATTCCTTCAAGTGCTCAAAGTTACTTTGTGCTTCTGCGAAGGTAAGCTTAGGTTTACATTGTGGGCACCACAGGAGGAGACACTTGATGAACAAAATTATGATGGATTCAGTTCCTATAATGCAACACTTTTTGTTTATTTTCATCTTTTTCTTCTTTTCTTTCTTTTTCGTCTTTTCTTTCTCTTCTTGTGAGTTATAAAGCAAAGGAGGCACATTTGGGTCTCCTGTGGTGCCCCAGTTTTGGCCACTAATGCATATAATTGAAGATTTAAGCAGATAAGCATCAAACACCAGGACTGGTTTAAGTTGCACTCAGGATATTTCTTGGGGTTGTGGGAGAGTGGCCAAAACTGCTGAAGTGGCCCAAAAACTGGAGTCAGGAGTGGTAGAGGCTGGTAGGATTCCATGTGCCTTAATCCGTGGTGGCACAGAGGAAATCCTGCCAGGATTCTTGTTCTGCCTCCCAGGCTGCTGCAGGCACGTGATGGAAAGCAAATCATCCTCTCAGAAGAGGGAAAATTCTTGCTTTGAACAACCACAATTCATGGCTTATCACAGAATCCCAGATTCCCTGGGGCTGGAAAAGCCCTGCCAGCCCATGGAGTGCCAGCTGTGCCCACCTTGTGCCCAGCCCAGAGCACTCAGTGCCACCTCCAGGGGACACCTGCAGGGATGGGCACTGCAAAGCTCCCTGGGCAGCCCCTGCCAAGGCCTGAGCTCCCTTTCCATGGGCAAATTCCTGCTGCTGTCCAACCTGGATCTTCCCTGATGCTCCTTGTCCTGTCCCCGTTCCCTGGGAGCAGACCCCGACTCCACCTGGCTGCATTCTCCTGTCAGAGCTGTAGAGAGTGAAAATATCTTTCCTGAGCCCCCTTTTCTCCAGGCTGAGCCCCTTTCCCAGCTCCCCCAGCCATTCCCTACATGATTTACTCTCTAGACCCTTCCCCATCTCTCTTGCCTTTCTCTGGACCCACCCCAGCCCCTCAATGTCTCTCTAGAATTGAAATCCCCCAGCCCTCGAGGTGAGACAATCACTTCCCTGCTCCTGCTGGCCACACTATTTCCTATACAAATTTCCAACGAAGCAGTTGAAACAGATCCTAAAAAATTCCCTAAAACTCTCTGAAGCTAAAATAGACCCCCTGTTAATTTCCTCTCTCCAGCAACCACGTTTCTCACCACCATGACAAAACACCAGGCACACACAAAGGGGAAAACCATCCAACCCCCTGGGCCAAAAGCTGCTTTCAGTTACACCCAAAAACCACATGAAAGGCTCCTGTTAGCGAGGTGCCAAGCCAGCACTGAGTCCCATTTGCTGCCACTGACATCATGGAGCGTGGCAGGAGCCCACAGCTCCTCATGGCACCTCAGCCCTGGACAGATGTGGCTCCAGTGGCCAGGAATGGCCACAGATGTGGAATTCAGGATTCCACAGATGTGGAATTCTGCTCCCCTGGCTGGTGGCAGAATGTGAGAGACAGCTGTTCACTTTGAAAATTTAAAAAGGTTTACTAAACCTTAAAAATACAACAAAGGACTGCAAAAGGAGAAATTCACAGCACTGGGAACTGGCCCTCGTGGATGCCACATGGCTGGTTCATCTTCAAGATGGATGCTCAGGCTTTTATACCCCTGGGGGCTGCATCAGCCAGCCCTGGCCCCTCCCAAAGTCTGTCACTCAGCTCTTCTGTGCCATTTATCAGTGCAAACTGCTTTCTTGTCACTGGATTGGAGCTCAGCTGTTGCCATGCTCACCCCCTGAGCACCCCCAAGCTTTTCCATTCCCAGCTGCCCCATGCAAGGGACACCTGTGCAGCTTCTTTGTACCTGTCCTGGAGAGCCCAGGCTGTGTGATGGCAACAATACAGGGGGAAAGGGAACTGTGGGGAGAACAGAGGGCATCTAAACCACAATAACATAAATATACATCACTAAAGCTTTTATTAATATTCACACAACAGTTATCCCTTAACTGCAAGAGCAAATCATCTCATTATCCATCTACAACACAAAACACCAGCAAAAAAGGCCAAAAGAGGCATCAGCATGAGAGCTTTGGGGCTGTGGTGTCACCACCCTGCCGTAAAGCCCAGAGCAGCCCCAGCATCAGGCACCACTTGGCAGGGCAAGGGATGGCAAAATTATATCCCTGTATTCCTCTAGCCCTTGTAATTTCTTGTTGGGAGCAAAGTCTGTATTTAATAGAGTGAATTATTGAAAAAAAAAATAAAATAACCAGCAGATGATGGCAATGATTAATAACAGATACAATAATTACAACAGCAAGGGGGAAGCTGACAGGTTTCCAGAAGACTGGAAGCAACTGGTGACAGGACAAGGGGGAAAGAAGCGGGTTTGGATTGGATATCAGGAAAAAATTGTACTCTGTGAGGGTGGGCAGGGGCTGGGATGGAATTCCACCCCTGGATCCCTGGCAGTGCCCAAGGCCAGGCTGGACACTGGGACAGTGGGAGGTGTCCTGGGACAATGGAATTCCATGATCTGTGAGAACCCTCCCAACCCCAAGCATTCCATGACTCCATGACAATAACACTACTATACATCACTAAAGCTTTTATTAATATTCACACAATAGTTATCTTTTAATTGCCAGACCCAATCCTCTCATTATCCATCTATAGCACAGAATGAGCTGGATTGGAGGCTGCAGGAAATCATCCCCCACAGCAGAGCCAGACTCAACCAGGGCCTGTTTTGGCACTGGAGGTTGGCTGCTGTCCTCTGGGGATGATTAATTTTGGTAATTAGCGTGGCTTTTCCTGCACTTTCTGGGCAGTGATGCTGTTAATGGGAGTGGATGGGGCTGAGCACCTCTCTGAGCCCTGACCTGGGACCACACAGCTCCTTCAGAGCCCCTGGAGAGCAGCCTGACAACCCTGCTCCAGCCTGCTGTGAAAAATGCATGTATTTTATGATTGGCTTTTGGCAAATATTATCATGAATATCCTATGTGTTGTGTTGGAAAGTAATGCTGTATTAATTCTCTTAAGTAGTGTGTTAAATATAGTTTTAGGTTATAAAAATTGTTAAAATAGAAACTATGCTATGTAGGATACTTTTTTTAAAGAAAGGACTGGCAGTGAGATAGCAGCCATAGGACACCTCAATCTTTCAGACAAAAAGAATTTATTTCTCTCTTATCAAAAGAAATGAACTGCTTCCCACCTCGAACATGCTGTCAGGATCCAGAGGAAGAGGTTGATGATGACCAGCCAGAATCCTGTGTTTGAATGGAATTTATGCATCATGTGTGAGATGTATGAATATGCAACAGGCTATTGCTTTTAAGGGTTAATCCTCTGTTAACCTGGGTCCTTTTTCGGGCTTGTGCTGCCCAGAAAAAGGTACCTGGACTGTCTGTAACTCTTTGTCTTTGTTGTCTCATATTGTCCTAATTCAAATTGTCCTAATTATTATTAATCTAATTGTATTACTATTTTGACAACCATTTTCTTGCTATTAAACTTTTAAATTTTTAAAAACAAGCGATAGGCGTTTTCCACGCTGCCAAGTCCCGGGACCAGCCTGGGATGCGCTTCCAGCAGGATGTGCAGGAGGAGGGATCGCGCTGAGCCATCGCTCCATCTAGTGCCAGCGCCTCTCACAGCACCCAGGGCTCCAGAACATCCCAGGATGATGCTCCTTCCACCCCCGGGGCTGCTTTGGACAGCATTTAATTGTTCTTGTTGGCTGGAGGGGTTTTGGGTTTGGTTTTGCTTTGTCCAGGGTCTCCTCAGTTTATAAAAGGCAGCAAAGCGCTGCTCTGAGGAAGGGTTATGGGTGAATCCAACTTTTCTGGAGGGATTTGGATGAATCCTGCCCTCCAGAAGAGGTGAATCCTGCTCTAAGGAAGGTTAATGAGTGAATCCAGCCCTAAGGAAGGGTTAATGGGTGAATCCAGCCTTCCTGGAGGGATTTCGATGAATCCTGTCCTCCAGAAGGGGTGAATCCTGCCCTAAGGAAGGGTTATGGGTGAATCCAGACTTTCTGGAGGGATTTGGGTGAATCCTGCCCTCTGGAAGGGCTGAATCCTGCCCTAAGGAAGGGTTATGGGTGAATCCAGCCCTCCTGAATGTCTGTGGGTGAATCCCTCCCTCCAAAATATCCATAGGTGAATCCAGCCCTCCAGGATGGCCATGGGTGAATCCAGCCCTCCTGAATATTCATGGATGAATCGTTCCCTCCAGAGTGTCCTGGGTGAATCCACCTCTTAAGAATGGGCACGGGTGACTCCAGAACATCCATGGCTGAATCCTGCCCTCCAGAACATGCTGAGTGAATCCAGCCTTCCATAATACCCTGGGTAAATCCAGCCCTCAGAATATCCTGGGTGAATCCAGCCCTCCAGAATATCCTGAGTGAATCCAGGTCTACAGAATATCCTGAGTGAATCCAGGTCTCCAGAGTATCATGGGTGATTCCAGCCCTCCAGAATATCCTGGGTGAATCCAGCCCTCCAGGATATCCTGGGTTAATCCAATCCCTCCAGAATATCCTGGGTGAATCCAGCCCTCCAGAATGTCCTGGGTTAATCCAATCCCTCCAGAATATCCTGGGTGAATCCAGCCCTCCAGGATATCCTGGGTGAATCCAGCCCTCCAGAAGGGCTACAAGTGAATCCATCCTGGAGCAGTCCTCTCCTCCAAGTGTGTGCTACCACCTTACTGCTCAATGAGCACTTGTGCTGCAATGGTGAGTGGCAATTTGTAAATCCCTGAACAGCCCCAAAGACACCAGCAGTAAAAATGGGCTGCAAAGCACAAAAAAAAAAAAAAAAAAAAAAAAAAAAAAAAAAAAAAAAAAAAAAGACAAAAAAGACAAAAAAAAAAGGCATGAGTGGGATGTGTAAAATAGGGACATGGACAGTGCTGGACAGACACCTCCAGGTTCAGGTGCTTGGAAGAAGCCCTGCCCTGCAGAACATCACCTTCCCCAGCTCTGCCATGAGGGTTTTCACACCAGGGCTCAGTAGAGTCCTCAACTGCCTCTCACACTTGTGTTTTTAATCACTCTTTAGTGATTTTAAATCTCTTTTAGTGTTTTTAATCACTCTTTAGTGCTGGTAGCACATAGAGGAGAAAAAAGAATGTTTCTGGCTGCATGCTAAACTTTGGTCCCACAGAACATTGGAAGCATGTGGGAATGAAGCACCTGTCTTTCAGAACACACCAACATTTGCAAAAAAAAAGAGCAAAAAGTGTCACTGCTGCAGTTGTTATCACTAATGAGCACAGTTTTAGAGAAGTTTTAGGATTCAGTGGTCCTTAGATGCTGCTGAGCTGCCCAGGCAGGTGAATTGCTTGGACAAGGTTCTCCCTTCATTATTAAATTAAATTCATCATTAAATGCGCTGAGACAGCACTTCCAGCCATGGAATTCTGCTGTCTATGGAAATCCTTCATCTGCACACTTTAATTCTTTTCATTCATAGAGCTGTGATCCTGTCATTTTCTTTAATGAAAAGGAAACTTCCACCTCTTCAGGTGATAGCTCCATCAGGGATGTTAATGAATACAAAAAGTTCATTATCTTGGAATGAGGGTTGTTTTTCAGGAAAAGAAATTATTGCTTCACTGACAGTTAAAAAGCTCTCTTCAATGGGTTATAGAAATTGCAAAGAAAAATAATCTCCCCAAAAGTTACTTTCATTAGCTGTATCCTTTTAATCATGGAAATATTTCCATAATTATCTTTACGTAGAAACATTCACATCAAAAAAAACCTTAAAACGTGGTCTAAATTACCAGGAAGATTCTCTATTCATAATTTTATGGGCTATGTTGCTCATATGAATAAAATAATTAACTTCTGAGTAAAAACCCTTAATGTTGTCAATTTTGCTACGGCAGATAATGTCAGCGTGCAGGAAGATTAATCCCAATATTACATCTTTGTTTTTCTCATTGCCTCAGAAATAAAACTCAGGATGTAAAGGGTGGGAGTGGGGGGGAGGAATATTTGCATCCTAGGAAAAGACATCCCCTCCTGCCGCACAATAAGAAGGTGATAATTTGATTTTCCCTCTGCTGTTTGTCCCCATAAGCTTGAGGCCAATTAGGGGAGGATTCTCCAGAGGGTAATGGGAGTGAGGGATGGGCGCTGCCTGGATGGTCCTGGAGGGATTTCTCACAAATATGAAATATCCAGGGCGCTGAGAGCTCAGTTTTGGTGAATCCTAGTGCCATCTTTTGGGAGAAATGGGAATATGCCTTGGGCAGCAAATGTGACATGACACATCCGAGGAGAGGGAGCTCCTCTGGCTCTGTGGGGTGAGCACACTGCCGCCCTCACCTCAGGGAGCTGCTGAGGGGACAGGAAAAGGGCAGGATCCCCAGAAGGAGCTGAAATTGTGCCTGCAGTGACCACAGCAGCTGCACAAAACCAGCCAGGGCACTGAGTGTGGCATTTCCAGCCCTTGCTGCCCTCCTGTCCCACTCCGAGGCACCTCTGCCCCTCCTTCAGTGCCCTGGGGGAGCAGGGTCAGCACCACAGCCAGGCTGGGAACAGGGCACAGCCCAGAGCTTCCAACAGAGACTGCAGGGAGATCCTGAAATGGGAGCATCCTGAGATGATGGGAGCATCCTGAAATGGGAGCATCCTGAGATGATGGGAGCATCCTGGAATGGGATCGTCCTGAGATGATGGGAGGAGCATCCTGAAATGTCCTGCACAGCCTGAAAGGTCCTGAAATGTCCTGCACAGCCAACTCTCACCAGTCATGATTCTGCAGGGGGAAAGAGGTGAGGGGAGAGGGGCTGAATGTAGCTGTACCAGTTGTGGGTTTCTCTGGGTCTGGACTGAAGGCACTTGAGATGGTGTTTCATGTTCACACTCAGGTGTTTATTATTTCTGAAACATTCTCACTGCTGTGAGTTCTGCAGCTTTTCATTAGAAGGCACATAATGGCCAACAATCTCTTGTTCCAAGGACTTTTAAGACTGAACTATCCAATGAAGAACTGACACCTGGATTATTTTCCCTTTTAACCCAATTACTGATCCCAGAGAGCTGCAATGGGGACTTTTCTGCCCAGTTACAAAATGCCACCCAAACCCATGGAGAAGAAGGAAGAAGCAGCATGAAGAAGAAACCCAGGACAACACCCTGTGCCCTCCACCTTGCTGCCATCCACAATATACTAAAAACCCCAAAATCTCAATTTCTCACCAAGTGATGCACCTACACTGCTCTCTATAAACTATTTCACACTTTTGTGGATTCTAGTTTATTTTGAAGTTTAGGAAACTTTCTCCATGGATGAGGGTCAGAGTCAGTGCTGCCCTGGGGGTCAGGGCACCCCAGAGCAGACAGGGAAATATTCCCAGTGCCCTGGGCTTCCACAGCTGAATAAGGCCTGTGCTGCAAAATATGGCCCCAAAACAGCTCTTAAAAACCACTTGGTAAAACCCTGCAGAGTGTGGGAATGAGGAGATGATGGGGGGACTTCACCAGGGAGCACTGAGGCATGGAAGCTCCACACGTGTGTGATGTGTGGGGGTTTTCCAGACCCTTCCCCAGCTCCATTCCCTTCTCTGGACATGCTTCAATCTCCTTTTGGAAGTGAGGAGTCCAAAACTGCTCAGGGGAAGTTGTGGTGTGGCCTCAGCAGTGCCCAGCACAGAGGAACCATCCCTGCCCATTCCCTGGCTCCCATCCAGCTATCTGCCCCCCACCTTTACAATACCACTCCTGTGCTTTTTAAAACTGATTTTTTTCTTGTTGTTGTTCTTGCTAAAGAGAAAAGCTCCTGGTGCCTTGCACAGCCACAGCTCCATGAGGAACAGGGATTGATGAATCAGGAGCTGACTGATCCCACCAACACCAGAGGAGAGGGTCTCAAGCTGTACCAGGGGAAGTTTAGGGTGGACATGAGGAGCCTGCCTGAGCTCAAGTTGCATTTGGACAATACTCTCAGGCACATGGTGGGATTCCTGGGTGTTCGGTGCAGGGCCAGGAGCTGGAATGGATGATCCTGGTGGGTCCCTTCCAACTCAGCCAATTCTCTGACTTTTTACAGTGGCATTTTCCCCCAGCCCCACGGCTGCCTTTGCCAGAGGGAGGGTCACCCCAGGGCTGTGCACTCAGCTTCAAGGCCTTCCAAAGGAATCTGATTTCTTAAATGACAAAGCACCAGGGAGGGATTCCTGGAATGTCCCAGGAACATAAATCCCATCAGCCTATCAGATTTGAGAGCCAGACTTGCTTTTGGTCTTTTGGAAACTTTATCATCAGTCAGCTCACATTCACTTCAGCACATGCTGCCGGGTATTCTGACTAAATACAGCTGCTTTGCTTCTTCCAATTTCTCTCCTTCTGCCTTGTGCCACAACAGGGGAGGGAAATGCAAGGTACAATCAATGACTTTGTGTAGCATAGCTCTGTTCCTGTGTCCCCACAGGTGATTTCCCACCTGCAGAGCTCCCCCAGCCAGGGAGGAGCTGGAGCTGCTGCAGAGAGCCCAGAGGAGGCTCCAGGATGGGCAGAGGGATGGAGCAGCTCTGCTGGCAGGAAAGGCTGGCACAGCTGGCATTGTTCACCTGCACAGGAGAAGCTTTGGGCTGAGCTCAGGGTGGCCTTGCAGGGCCTGGAGGAGCCCCAGGAAAGCTGGAGAGAGACAATTGCCAGGGGATGCAGGGACAGCACACAGGGAATGGCTTCACACTGAAAAATTACAGGTTTAGATCAGATATTAGGGAAAATTTCCTCCCTGTGAGGGTGGGCAGGGGCTGGGATGGAATTCCCAGAGCAGCTGTGGCTGCCCCTGGATCCCTGCAGTGCCCAAGGCCAGGTTGGACACTGGGGCTGGGAGCAGCCTGGGACAGTGGGAGGTGTCTCTGCCATGGCAGGGGGGTGGAACAAGATGATCTTTAATGTCCCTTCTAATCCAAACCATTCCATGGTTCTATTCTGAGTAAAGTCCACCAGACATTTTTGAGAAATAGATGACTGAGTCACAAACCAAACACCTCAGCTTTTGTCCAAAGTAGAGAAACAGAAATCCAGCAGTGACAGGGAGCACCAGCTCAAGAGCTGTTCCGGTAGTGACAGTGGAACATCAAAAATATTAAAGCAGTTCCTGGTTTCCCACCTCAAAGCCTGATGTGCTGAAACCTTCCTCTGTGATCTGCACTGAGCAGGAAAAGGAGAGAATATTGGATTTGTCACAGAGCAAGAGACACACACACACAGAGTATGAATGAAACTTTTTTTTTGGTGTACAATTAAAGTAACAAAAATGAACAAAGCCGTTTGCAGAGTGCTAAGCCAGCACTTTGTACAGCTCATGACAAAACAAGAGAGATGTATGGCCTGATGCTTTTATACAGTCTGCAGTGACTGATTATACACTCCCCATTTAGCATTGCAATACATTTAATTGTTGAGGTAAGTGGTTAAAGAAATGAAAAATGCCAGTGAGCTCGTTTTGCACAGCACTCGTCAGCGACTGGAGCTGGATGTTTCATTCCCAGTGCAAATCACCAGCATTGGCAGGGCTATTTTACAGCTGTTCCCTCTGCAGCCTGCATTGTAATGAAGTCGTGACATGAAATGTTTGTGGAAATTGTAATGAAATGTTAGCTGAAAATATATTAAAGTGGTGAGTGTAGAAAGAGAAATGAAGTACAACATTTACCCACTCCAGCGTCTCCTCTCTGGGCTGCGGCTTCAGCCCAGATGTGCTGACCTGCCTCCTCCTACTGAACTGCACACCACAGCTGCTCTGCAGCCCATCCTTTGGGCTCAGCTTTTTGAGCTAAACCTGACCTTTTTTATTTTTAAGCCTCCTTTTTCTTCCCCTGTGTCTCGGTTTGGAAAGCCAGGTGTCTGCTCAGGAAGGCAGGAGCCTCCCCTGAAATGGAAAATGTAAACCCTCCCCACCCCTCTGAATTGTTATACATTTTAAATTAAGGGGCTCTCAAGCAAAAAATATGGGAGCAGGAAATAACAGTTCTTTAATAGGGAAGAAAATAAAGGATAAAATAAACAATGCAGTACACTAGAACAACACTGACAGAGTCAGAACCCAACCTGACACCCTGTGGGTCAGGGTGTTGGCAGCAGCCCCATTGGAATTGTGGCTCAGCCCTCCTGCAGTGTCAGGGGTGGCTCTGCTGGAGCAGGGATCCTGGAGAAAGGTGCAGTCTCTTCCTCTGAAGATCCAGGGGAAGAAGAGGCAGCTGCTGTTCCTCTGGGCAATCCAGTGGAGAAGCTGTGCTGGTGTTCCAGAATCTCCAGATTATATCCAGGCAGGAATGCTTGGCTCCTCCCTCTGGGCTCACATCTCCCAATGGGATGCTGCAGTTCTTATCAGCCATGCAGTGACATTCAATAGCTGTTATCAGCAGGTGTCCCCTCCTGAGGGAGGAGTGGCTGTGGAAGAGATAAGGAAAACTGCCCACTTGACAAAAGACAACTGCCACACAGATGGTAATAACAGAATTCATCTTGCCTTGCAATCTGGAACACCCTGAACCTCTCAATTCCCTCAGGCTCACAGTCATCGTTCTTCTGCTTTCATCTCTCTTTCTGCAAACCTTTTGACATCCAGTTGCTGTTTCCTTCTCCACATCCCTCAGATGCATCCCACTTTCCATGGTTAGACAGGGAAATGAGCTGTTTGGGTTTCCCTGGCCATTGAAGCCTCCCTGGCATCCCCTGTCCTGTGGAATTCCCCTTTTTCCACGAGTGAGGGAATTTGAGAGAAGCCAACCCCTTGGGTTGCTGCCCTCATGTTCTCAGCCCGTGTTTTGATGCTCTGGTGTCACCATCATATTTTCTGGAAAAATCCCTTTGCCAGGATTTCTCTCCTGGGAAACTGAGAAGCCTCAAAGAAAAAGGAAAACAAGAATTATCTCATTTGCTTCTCCTGTGTTTTGCTGCTTTGGAATGTGGTTGGAGATTGTTTATCCAACAGGTGATTGTTTCATTGGTTTCATGTGAATTGTTTTTACTCATTGGCCAATTATGGCCCAGCTGTGTCGAGGCTCTGGAGAGAGTCATGAGTTTTTCATTAGTATCTTTTTAGCCTTCTGTCTGTATCCTTTCTCTATTCTTTAGTATAGTTTAGTACAGCATTCTTTCATATAATATAGATCATAAAATAATAAATTAGCCTTCTGAGAACATGGAGTCAGATTCATAATTTTCCTCCCTTCATCAGGGGTTCCTGAAAATACCACGCTCTGGTTGTTTCCCTGCTTGTTGACAGCTCTGAGCTGACCTCATCTCACCACCATCAAATCAGGTCCAACAGCACCAAGTAACCCCTGCAAGGATGCCTTAAATTTCACTTCCATCCCCTTTCATAAATTGTTAAAAAGGGTCCCAGCATTTTGCTACTCCTCTGACAGCACTTCAGAACTCTTTTTCTTCTTCTTTACATCTCCCTTTTTGCCTCTTTCTCTTATTTTTCCTTCTTCTTCCCACGCCCTGCTGATAAAAGCCCTTTCATTTCTCTGCATCCTTGGCTGTGTGTCCCCTCCCCTGTCACCTCCTGGAACAGCCAAGCTAATTTCCACACCTGTTTTGAGACTCAAACCCTCCTCCAGAGGCTGTGTGCCACTTGCTGTAGTCCCAATTTTCTGTCTTTTCCTAGGAAACCTGTGGTGGGAGGTTTACAGCTTGCTCGCAGCCATGCAGAGGCACTTGGAATTTTTCCATATTTGTAACCAGCAGCCATTCAGACACTCCAGCCCCTTGGGGAGCCAGGCTATGAGCTGTGCCTCTGTGCCAGGATATGAGCCCATCACAATGTCCAAGGACCTTGTACATATTTCCTGGATTTATCCTCAGCATATGCTGGAAGAAATAAAAAAAAAAAATTCCATCCCTCCTCCCCAAACTCTTTGAAGAAAGAGTGGAAAATGTTCAGCCTAGTCTTGGTAGAAAATACAGAATTTTCCAGCATTTATTAGCCTTGCGTATTTAAAGATAGGAGCACTTCAAAGCAACATCTGTTAGTCATGATCTGTATTTACCCTCTCCAGCACAATGGGATCCGACTCATGGCTGGGTCATCATTCCTGTCCCAGAAAACTGAAATGTGTGGATGTACCGGACCAATTTCTGGGAACCAGACAGCATGAGGGCATTTTTCAACCATAAAACAATGGATATTTTGATTTTCCCCATTTTTCACCTTGTACTTTGAGTACACTAATGCACACATGCTGCTTCCCAACCCACAGGGGAAAAGGGACATTATTTCTAAAATTGACATTATTTCTAAAATTAATTATTTCAGTGTCAGTGTGGTTACAGAAATACTGGAGAACTTCAGAAACCCTCCATCTCTTTTCCATGGGGTGAAGAAAAGTGGTTTTTGAATTCCTCTCTCATCCCTGGCAGTCCTGGGCTCTTGTGTCAGGTGGCCAAGGGATCTACAAGGCTGTTTTGTGAAACAAACTGGGAATTTTGCAAAAATGTAAGAATGAATTGAGTAAAAGGTGTGCCTAAAACTTAAAACTTGCCTTTCACATCCTATTAGAACTGCTTGCAAGCCTAAAAGTATCATGGCAAGTATTTAATCCAAGTTCTTGTGCCTGTTTCAGAAGCCTGTATCCAATTTGGTTTCTGGATATGGATTTTGGGACATGGTTTTGGGGTGATGGTTTCTTCCAGCCTTGATGATCCTGCAATCCTGTGATCCTCTGCAGAGCAGATTTCAAGTTTTCTGTGGAGAAAAATGACACCTTCAGCATGAAGAAAACTGGAAATGAAGAGGCACTTTTTTTGGGGCAGGATGAGCCGGTGAAACCAGTGCAGCAATTTCACTCCAAGAGTTTGGAAAAAGCTTCCCAGTGGTCTGCTGATGGAGACACCTGAGGAAAGGAGGCTTTTAATCCCATGAGAAGGGAACTCCAAAGAAAGAACATGGAATTCCATCTTTCAGCTGCTCACCTTTCATCCAGGTGGGACAAAAGGTGCATCAGCTGCTTGATGGGAAGAACAGACCCCAGTGGGATGGAGGTGCAGTCAAAAAACTCCTGGATGGGAATGGTTTAGACAGGGGGAAAGAGGGGGAAAAAAGGACAAAAAACCCAAAAAAAGCAACAAAAGAAGAAGAAGCAGGGCACATTAACAATTGTCAGAGAAGAAGAGGGATAGGTTTGTGAAGTGGAATATGTCAAAGCTTGGCAAACACCCAGTCAAAGGGAGCGTGATAACAAACCACAAATATTTGGAGAGCTGTAAACACTGAGGCAGGCAAAGAACTCTGGAGGGTGAGGAATTGCAAAATACAGAAATGGCAGGAAAAAAAAAACCAAAAAAACCACCCACCTCCTTTTGACAATGAGATGTGTTGGGCTCTGTGTAATGGGAATGGGTGGAAATACCCTGGAATTGAGACCATTTCAAAGGAGAATGTTAAGGAAACATCAGTAAATGTACAACAGAAAATAGTTTTGTTATAATGAGTTTTGTTATAATAATATCATAATAATAATAGTTTTGTTATAATGTTGTAATGGATGGATTTGGTTTCCCAAGCAGAATTCCTCACTGCTTCTAGGACTGGGCACAGAAAATTATTCTGCCCCTTAGGTTTTTATAAAATATATATCGACCAATATTCTGGCATGCAACCCCAACATTTTCTGAGCCTGGTTTTGAGAAGTCCTCAATCCAGTGATTTAAAAGGACATCTCATCAATTCCTGGCCCAAGAACCCTGGGTGTTTTGCTAATTTTCTTGAAAATATGTGCCCTTTTAAAAAGCTGCTGGGGAGGGAGCTGACACGAAAGATGGAGAGGGACATTTTACAAGAGCTTGGAGTGCCAGGACAAGAAGAATGGCTTCAAACTGACAGAAAGCAGGGTTAAATGGGATATTAGGAAGAAATTCTTCCCTGTGAGGTTGGGGAGGCCCTGGCATAGGGTGCCCATGGATCCCTGGCAGTGTCCAAGGCCAGGATGGATATTGGGGCTAGGAGGGACCTGGGACAGTTGAAGGTGTCCCTGTTGGAACCTTGATCTCCCTTCCAACCAAACTATTCTGTGATGCTATAAAATTAAACTTTGAAATAATTTTCCACATTCCAATTGGCCCAAATATCCTCATTAACCATCTCAAATTATTCTCATTAACCTTTTTTCAAGCAGAGCTCATGCTGGGTCGTGCTCTGATGTCCCTGCGGCTGCCAGTGCCTCCAAGGAGAGGTCACAGCACCCAGGGGACAGCAGCAGAGCCAGGCAGGATCTCCAAGTGCTCCCACCACTGCCCAGAAGGGAATGAAGGATTTGTGTTGCATCAGGAGGAAAAATTCAGGAATTAACCAAAACCTTTAGATGGATGAGGTGCCCCTCTGACAGCAATTTAGATCATCAGAGGCTATTTTCCTAATGTGACCAAAACTTGAGAAGATGGCACAGAAAATGATCATGGGATGACTAATCATATGGCATAGGCAAAATGGTTTCTTCTACCTTTAATGCACATGTAACAAGAAATTGATTTTAAAATTATATTTTAGCTGGGGCAAGAAATAGTCTGAAGCAGAAAAATTTGCAGAAGAAAAGCCTGAATCCCTGGTGATCTGTGGGCAGTTTAAAAGGCTTGTGGAATTTGGGGTACGAAGTGCAGACTCTTTGGAATTGGGGTAAGGTTTGAAGCTTGGCTGACAACTGACTTTGAAAGAAACTTAAATAAATTTAAAGAAATCTAAATAAAGGGCTGAAGTTATTAATATTACCAGTTTCTGCAGATGTGAGCACATCAGGGTTGTGCTGTCCAGGGACTAAATGGCAAAGAGAAGATCCAGCCAAGGTTTTGGGGTCTGTGTGAGCCTCAGTGAATGTCTCTCATGGTGTGGACATGGAGCTCCTCTGCTCTGGGGTCACCCCTTGCCATGGCCACAGGGAGACCCTACAAATAATCCCAAAACAGATGTAGCGGGTCTCTCCATCCTTCACTGCCCTCTTGCCAAATCTGTGTTTTCCAAGGCTCCTGGAAGGCAGGGAGCAGGTCCTGAAGGAAGGTGTGCTTCTACAATGGGTGACCACTGAACTTCCCAGCTCAAGGATTTTGCTCTTCACTCGCGGGTGCTCCATCTGCTCTGGCTCCATCCCCGTCCCAGGATCTGGATCCCAATGCCAGGATGCTGCTCCCATTGCCCAGGACAGCAGCCAGGCACCAAATCTGGAAATCCTGCAGGCAGCCCCGTGAGCACTGGGGATGTTTTGGAGCATCCAGGCATGTCCTTGCCCATCCCAACAAAGAGCTAATTTAAATCTGGATTTTTAGTGTTTAATTAAAAGCTGGTTTTAAAATACACTTACCATTTCGGGTTGGAAGTACACATGAAGCAGAAAGTGAGGATCTTTGGATTTATTTCCATTGAAAGGCAAATTATTAACTTTGTAGTCACATGTAGGTGTGCCTGCCTTAACTCCATACCTTTCTAAAACAGTGACTGACCTTTTCCAATAGTTCATATTTTTCTTTCTTTTTTTTTTTTTTTTAGAAATACAGACTTAAGAGTGCTTATTTCCCTGCTCAGGTCTCACACATTGGTAACAGAATCCTGTGCTTATAAACTGCCACCAAGACACTCCTAACATGAATCCTGGTGAGTTGGCTCCCATTGCTCCCCAAAAAATGGATATGCAGAACATCTATAAAACCTGAAACCACACCCATTTTGTCTGGGAAAAAGGACACAAAAGAACAGCAAAAAGGAGGGATACAGAGGGCTGAGCTGTCTGGGATTCCTGCAGCAAACACTGTGGAGAGACACTCATAAATGTCAGGGATGATTTTCCAGACCAGTTCCTCAGATGGTGTTGGGAAAGAATGGATTTATGCCAGTAGGCACCAGATGCAGTTTTGGGGCCCAGGGTACAGAGTGGGAAGCCTCTAAAGCCAGAAGAGAAAAATAAAAACCCCTGCCCTTTGTAACAGCCAGGATGGGCTGCAGTGACAAATGAACAAGGCTGCCATACACTCCATTCTAAAGTGGGGAATAATGGAAATTACTCATTATTCACTTTATTTACTAATAATGATACAGAATGTATTAAGGGCAAGGGGGCAAAGCAATTCAACACACGATTCAGGAGGGAGATACATCTCAGGCTGAGGTTTTGCAGCATAACTTCATGACAACAAAAGACAATTTCTGGGCATGAATACTCTTCCTTAGAGGCCTCCCTTAGGCTTCATTTCCAGCCTTGGGTGTAGAGCTGTCGGTGAATTAATTGGGGATGGTTGCAATCTCTGGGCCAGAGCAGCTCAGCACAGGGATGGCAAGGCACTGTTGAAGAAGGGCTGGAAGTGTTTCAGCAGAAATGTCTGGAAAAGAAGATGCACAGCACCTGTGCACTTTAAACTCAGGCTGTTTGCTCCTACATTTTCACAGCCCAGAAACCCCGGCCTGTTTTAACCTGGTGAGTAGCAGATCTGGCATGGGTGTCACACACAAAAAATGCAAACCACAGTGTCAATCTGAAATTGCCATGCTAGGCCAAGCTTATTTTATTACATACATTCTGCAATCTAAGGACTAATATGTTCATAATGTAAACATTAAGCATACAGAGTTAAAATTCAAGGCCACAATAGTTTTGGTTTTTTTGGATTGTCCCTTTTTTTTTGTTTGTTTTTTTGTGTGTGTGTGTCTTTGGTTGGCCGAGATCAACTCGTAGTGTATAAATGCATAAGTTATATAATAATTATATAAAAAGGAAAAAAAAAATAACATTGAACTTGTATACTTCATTCTGACAAACGCACAGCGTTCGCGACTCGGTAAGAAAAACTGGCGCCCGCCTAACAAAAATACTCAGGTGATTTCTGGTTCTGGCACTCAGGGGTTGTCTCTTGCTCTAACCCATAGAAAACGAACTCCCTTAGTAATGATGAGGTTCCAACTGGTAACTTTTAAATATCAGACACAATTCCAGTTTTGATTTTGGATTTTTTTCCTAAAAGAAAAAAAAAAGAGAGATGCATATTCTGATTTCTCGCCTCCTCCTTCTGCTTTTTCCCTTTTCCCACTTTTTATTACTACTGAATCAAGTCTGTTCCTCCTGAAATACTGGGAATGGTATAATACTGAGCAATATGTTTCACAAGTCCAAACAAGTGTTTCTTCATAGTCCCAACACTACAAAGTTTTCAGTCTTTTCAGTCTCTACTGGTCAAGAAGTTTCTTTCCTCCCCTTCTCACCACCTTCATCCTCCTCCTTCTCCTTCCTGCTTCCTCTGCCAGGTGCAGGCCTCTGATCTACAATCATACACTTGCCCTCCAGCACATTCTCATTTCCCACGTTTGGCTCAGGGTTCCTGTAAAACTGTCAAGGAATCTGAAAGTTTGGGTTTTCTTCACAGTTTGAGTAGCTGATTCGCTCTGATGACTTTAACCATAACACTGCTGTTCTATTCCAAATCAGCTTCCACACTAACCAGTCTCTTCTGCTGATATGTTTCTATTTTTTTAAATACAGATAGGCTTTTTTTTTTCCTTTTTTTTCCCTTTTCCCTCTCTTTTGTAATGATCCATATACTGTATGTTAGGTCACTATAGACTTATCCTTATATTGCTGTAGTATAGTCCCAGTTTTGCACTAGCATGATATCAAACTTTACACACAAGCTTATCAACTTTTTAAGACCACCAGCTTCTGTAGGTTTTCCTTATCATTTCATGCTTCTACCTACAATAGTCTATTGTTGTTTGGTCCACAGAGTCGATGCCCATATACATTACATTTTAGTATCTTAATACTTCTTGGATATTTCCTTTAAATCCCTACTACAAAAAAAAAGTCTTTTTGACATCTATTTTTAACGTGGTTTTGGGCTTTTTTTTTTTCCCAGCCAAACCTTCACTTGTCTCTTTAGGCACTTTTAATTCGAGTACTCCAACAGAGTTCATTGCGACTCCTCAGGGACCGAACCCCGGTGAGAAGCTCCTTCGCTTTGCCTTGCTGTTTATCTCGCCCAACCCCACTCTAGTAGTAGGTGCCAAGATGAGAAGGCATATGAGCAGCTGGCAGCCTGGTGTTGGGGTAGATCCCTCCAGTCGGCGAATTCCAGTAGGGATTGGGGGCGGCAAAAAAGCTGGAGGACGTCACGGGCAGGGCGGGGGGGTGGGGAGCCACAAAGTTCATCTTCTGCGGGTGCGCGTGGTACGAGCTCATGTAGGGCAGCTCCGAGGGGTACTTGTACATGGACGACTCCGGCGGGTGAGGCTGCAGGGCCTGCGCGATGCCGTGGAAGTCGAACTTGTAGGCGTAGCGCTTGCCGTGCACCTTGGTCATGATGTTCTTGTCGTAGTAGTAGCGCAGGGCGCGGCTGAGCTTGTCGTAGTTCATGTTGGGCTTGCTCTTGCGCTCGCCCCAGCGCCGCGCCACCTCGTCGGGGTCCGTCATCTTGAACTCGCCGTTGGTGCCCTCCCAGGTGATGCAGTTGGAGTTGGAGCTGTCCGAGAGCAGCTCCAGCAGGAACTGCCACAGCTGGATCTGCCCGCTGCCTGCGGGGAGGAACACAGCGGGAACGTCAATAACGCTGCACGGGCTCGCCCCCAGCTGGGGAAACAAACAAAGCTTTGCAGCTTTTGTGAAAGTTGTAAAGCTGATATTTACAGCTTTATTACAGAGCGGGAGGCATGTGGGAACTGTTCTTCTAAAATGACATGTGTACCTCCGGGAACTCTAGATCTCTTTTTATCTTTTTCTTAAATATATATATTTATACATATATATATATAAATATATTTCTTAAATATATATATTTATATATATATATATAAATATATTTATATATATATATAAATAATATATACTATTATATATTTTTTTATTTATATATTATTATATTATAAAATATATAATACTATACATAATATTATACATAATTTTTTATTGTCATATATTATATTATATTATATTATATTATGTTATATTATATTATATTATATTATATTATATTATATTATATTATATTATATTATATTATATTATATTATATTATATTATATTATATCTATTTATTATATATTTTATTATATATAATATATATAATAAGTAATGTATATAATAATATATATAATATATATTTTATATATATAATATATAATCGATTTTTTTCCTTAATGTATATATTATCTTTTATTTCCAGAGGGAAATATATCTTATATTGTCTTTTTCTTAAAAATATAAATATATATGCCTGCAATTTCACAATAGGTTCACACACCTTTATTCCACTGATTTCTCATGACACTTGCTACTAATTCTTTTTTATCAGAATGAACGCTTGGGTCAAGTTTCTACTTTGCTTCATCCCCATTAGGAAATGTTGGGATGTTGGCTCCTAACTCTTTCTGTTAGCCAGTCCCCTATAGGAATGTGACAAAACTACGGAGTGACAAAACTATCCTTTGTCCCCTCAAAAAGGAAAGAAGCCCATAAGTTTCTCTCCTTGATTAGGTGAAAAAGACACCTCACAGGACCTCCAACTTAAACTGGAGGACTTCACCTCAAACTTAAGGATAGCCAGTTGGACAGAAGCCAAAGAGTCCTGAGCAATTTACTACAAAAAGAAGAGAACAAAGAAACTAATGGCTTTTTTGAGGTGTTTTACCAGGAGCAAAAACCTCTTGCACCTGGCTCGATTTTTCTCTGTTTGTTATTTTGCCTTTTATTACACCTTTTTGTTTCCAACACTGCAACAGAAGCCACCCTGCTGATTTTATGCCTCCAAAGGTAGCTGAGCTATCTTGGGTGAGTAATAGACCTCCTAGAGCTTATGACACCTGGCTTGAGGAGGCAACTATTACTGTCCCCCTTCTCCCAGGACTGCCTCATGAAACCCTAAAGAGCAGGGATAATTGTAATGTGTCGTGTTTTCCCTCATGTGAGTGGCAGAATGCCATTCCACGGAGCCTTAATTGTTACCTAATGTCATTCAGCGCAGACAATTGATGGGGAAATAATACAGGGCTCATTTAGGAAACTAATCTCCAAAGTTCAGCACAAACAGCTTTCACTTGCGTAACACTCGGCTTGTTCTCACAGCATTATGTTGCAACTCAATGTTCCCTGCTATGGAATGAGCCCACACAAAATGGAGAAGTTTAGAGCAAGCTGGGCCCGTGCCAAACCATATCATCCCTTTGCAGCATTTGGGGAAATGCACAGCGGAAACTTATTAGCTTGCTGTTACACTGCATACAAGCAGAGGGCAAAACAACTGCAAGAACAGTGAAAAGGTCCATAAAATACATCCGTGTCATCATTCTGCTTCCAGTGAGTTAAAATGATTATTTTACTTTAAGACATAAAATGTTGCTGTTGTATTTTTCTCACTCTCTGCCAATTCCACTGCAAAAAGAAAATAGTCTGCTGTGAACTTTGTGAAAGTGAGGTAGGGCACCAAAATTTGTCCATTTTAGACAAGTGAAAGTAGATTTCAAAGGGCCTTGCCACTGACAGTCGTGTTAGAAGCTTAGCATTTCTTAACAAAGCAACACTGAAATGATGCAAAATGCAGCTGAAGCAGCTTGCGATGCAATCTGTTTCACAAGCACGGTGTCAGCAGAATTTGCCAACCAGCCTGGATGTGCTAACTCTGAACTACGTCTCTGACCAGGAATAGGTTGGGTTTCTTTCTTTTTTTCTTATCCAAACCAGCTATGTGGGTATAATAAACAAGCTTTTCTTTAGAAAGCTTATAGTAGCAATTACAATATCGAGCTAGAGCAGCATCTGAAACCCATTAGCAGTTTATACTTCAGTGCAACTGAAACCCATATTCATTTAAATTGTATTTATCCAAACTGGCCTTAATGAATTTCTTCTGTTCCATTAACATGCATTAAATAAACAAACAAACAAAAGAATCCATGGTATGAGCAAGGCATGCAAGTTTTAATACACAAAACATAACAAGAGGATTAGGCTTTGAAAATCAATAAACAGTTCAGCACTGGACAAAACACAAATTTTTGAATAAGCAATCCAACATATGTTCTAACATAAACACTTGCCTTCCAAATGTAATATATAGTCCTATGAAAATAAATGGTTGCTGTCAATTTCCTTTTAATGAGAGAGTAATTCCACCGATTTATAAACACACAAAACATGTTAAAGCACAGGAATGATGGCGCGGAGGAATTCCATACCCAAATGTTAAGAAAGAATCCCAATCCAGATCGTGTTAATGTCATTCACAGTAATGAAATCAACCAAATGGACACTTGATAAAATTTGGCAAGCCATGATTTATGACCAAATTAAAGAGATGTGGGCCCCCACTTCCAGTCAAGACTAGTGTTGCCTGGAAACCTCCACCACCTCAGGCCATTTGGAAAATCCTATTCTTAACACTTACTTAATTACTTTCCTCTGCCACACAAAACTGTTTAGAGAGTCAGCTAATCTAGAACTGTGCTCGATGTCGGGAGAAATGAAAGGAAACTGATCAGCCTTTTGGCAATTTCAGGCCTTGAAAAGACACGAGATTGCTGCAAAAAGAGCCATTGTCGTGGGGGCTGAGGAGATCTGTGTGAAATGAGGAATGTTGTGCCCTGGGACTGTCCAGGCAAGGGACACAAGTGGAGCACACAGTTCCACTGTGGTGGGCTGTGCTGTTGATCATGGTGCTGCACAGCCACAGCATGTCCTGCAGACTTGGAGCAGTAACATCTGCACATTTCCTAAGCAGAGCTACTAAATCACCCAGAGATCCCTTGTCTTTAGCAAAAACATGATAATCCAAGGTTTCACTCAATGATCCTTGAAGTGTTTTCCAGCCTGAGTGATTCTGTGAGTCTGTGATTGTGTTCTACGCTACACATCCCTTTCCACAATGCACCCCACTGCCTCCTTGAGGTGGGAGAACATTTTTGAAGTGTTTGATCCAGTTCTTATTTGCAAATAGATTATACTTGTCTTCTTCCTATATATTTCATCCCAAAATTTTGTGTTTATCAAGGTCAGTATGATACTGTGTTGTGGATTAACAGAATCTGGGACACAGCTGATGAGGAGCGGTTAAGAGATTTGTACCCTTCTGGAGGGGTAACTGGAGACCAGATGGGGTCTCTCACACTCCTTAACCAAATCCTGATGTTCAGGAAACTGAAGTGAACTCCAGCTTCAAAGGTTGGACTCTTTGGAGGCCCTTTCCAACCTTAATGATTCTAAATTCCTCAGTCCCACCCTTGTGTAATTCAGAAATTCTGCAACACACTGGGTATCATCAGCACCCCCTGAGGAGTGGGAAAATCACGGACATCCCCTTCCAGGTCTGGTCTTACAGCTGAAGTGGGGACACTCAGCAGTGAAAGAAAGGAAAGCCTCCTAAATCACAAAAATCCCTTCTCACCTGGATTTGCGAGTCGGCTGCTGGTCGGTCCAAGAATCTGATATGGATCTACAAAATTGTGAAAGAAAGATTTAAAATCATGCAACAGCATTGTCATATATTTTAGGTACCATGTGTGAACCTTGTGAGGGGCAGTGTGCACTGCCTGGTGGGACACCAGGTCCAACACCTGAGCAATTTTCTCCCTCTGCATGGCCATATTTGCATGTTTTCCTTTCAAACTCGGTGTGCAAGGACAGACGTTTGCTTTTTGCACTGTAATAATGTCCAGATGCATACATTCAGAATGTAAACTTTGTTATGAAGCATTCTGTTGGTGGAATCCCCATCCCTGGAGGTGGCACTCACTGCTCTGGGCTGGGAAGAAGGTGGGGATGGGGAACAGGTTGGACTCAAGTCTCTGTAAGTCTTTTCCAACCTCAGTGATTCCGTGATTCTCTTTTGTCACCGGACTCCAGTGAGGGATCCCATGGATTAACCCTGCAACTGGTGTTTTCAGAAGAGCCTCTGTCAGCCTTACAGTGCCTGTAGCATCTCAGTATTTCCCTCTGGAAATGAAAACTCACTTTGTCCTGAAGTCCAACAGGGAAAAAAGGAGGCCTCTGACAGCAGGACCAAAGCCAAAGTGAGGAGCTGCAAGCACTGAGTGACCCTGTGGCTTTTACAGCCAAAAAGACAATCAGGTTACATTCCTTACACATTTAAATAATCTGTGCAGCTCACTCATAGCCATTAAAAGGTCCTCAGGACTTACATAAATCATTGGTATATTTCTAGGAGGATTCTCGTGGTTGGAAGGCCAGATTAGATAAAACACTGTTTGAGCAAAATTCAGTGTAATGCTTCCCAGGCAGTCTGTGCATGAGTTAATGAGACCTAGTCATGCACAGTCTTGTTTAGCTCTAACAAAAACCAGAATAATGATCTAAAATCCATGTGATAAAACCTGGCTCAGAGTCTTCTGAGCTAAGAATATCCTCTAAATCTCTTTTATTTCCTCCTTCTAACCTTTTGCTGTTAACAAAAGCCATGACTGACTCAGGACTATGGAGTGCTCCCCAGCTACCTGTCCAAAATCCAGCTGAATTTGCAATAAGGGATTAGGTCCCACCCCATGGATTTGGAGCTCTAAAAACACAAAAGGAACCCATTTTGCTAAACCACTACTCTACAAACCCATAAACTTCTGCTTTCTCCTCAGTTTTCCAACAAGATTAAGAATCCCTCTAATATTCCTGTTGTGTTGGGTCATGTACATTTTCCAGCTGCTGCCATCTCAACCACTCGGGTCTTTTGACATCTCCACCTTCCACGTTTGTACCCAAATTGTAGATGGAATGTTTTAAGAGCATTTTCATTCTGGAAGGTTGTCACTGCCTTTAAACATTGCACATTTCATCCCAAATCCAGCTGCAGAGTAAACCCCACCCACATCTGGGGTTTTGGTGGTCTCCAGCTGGAGTGGTCTGAACCAGACTGTGCAGTCTGGGTGCTCTTCTCATCACATTCAACAAATCCAGGCAGAATTCAAAGCAAATTACACCCACCTAACTGAGGACGCTGGTCTTCTGTTTTGGGAACTGTTGAGGATGATGGCTGAGAAGCTGAAAATGGAAAAAAAAAATCCCATATAGTTATTTTTCCAGTTAGGAAGTTGCTCACCAAACCTATGAGAGGTCCCCAGGCCTGGAGCTCCTTCTGCCCTCTGCTCCAGGATGGACACAACAGGATTGAAAGCTCATAAAAAGCTTTTTGAGGCTCTATGGCGTCGCAGACATATTTTATAAAAAATTCTTTCCTTAAGATTTTTCCTCCTGAGAAGCTGAGAGGCCTCAGGAACAAAATGTAAACAATGATTATCTGCTGCTGTGGAATGCAACAGATGCATCTGGGATTGGTCTCATGTGGTTGTTTCTAATTAATGGCCAATCACAGTCAGCTGGCTCAGACACACAGCCCGAGCCTTTGTTATCATTCTTTGCTATTCTATTCTTAGCTAGCCTTCTGATAAGAACCTTTTCTTCTATTCTTTCAGTATAGTTTTAATGTAATATATATCATAAAATAATAAATCAAGCCTTCTAAAATACAGAGTCAGATCTTTGTCTCTTCCCTCATCCTAAGGCTCCTGTGAACACGGTCACACTATGGTGATGGACTTGATGAAGTCTGAGTTTAAGGGAGGATGTGGCTGCCCAGTGACACCTCCCAGCACTGCCCATACAATTGGCTTTCCAAAAAAGCACAGATAAAACCCCTCCAGAGCTCCAGTAATTTCCCTTGGAGCCTAATCCATGTTTCCCCAGCTGTGCAGATGCTTTTACCTTTTGACTGAGGGCTGGGGTGGCTGTGACTCGTCCACGCTGATCTCCTGGCTTGCTCATAAGGCAAATCTGTGAAGGAAAAAGACATTTATTCATGCAGATATGGCCTAAAGTGGTTATGTCCAAAAAGGGCACGTTTGAGGAGAGTCAGGATTGGGAAAATTACTGAAACAGGCAGGGAATTCTTTGTTAAAACCTTTAACATCTCTAAAAACAACAGTAAAAACAACAGTTGTGCTTTGCAGAGGTGCCTGTTGTTGTCAGAAGTCTGAGCTGCACTGAAATAGGTGCTGCAAAGCATCTTTAGAGACAATTCAGAGTTCATCACTTCCAAAGGTTCAGGGTACCCCCTTCAGTCCCCTTCCTCAGCCCAGCACACCAAGGAATGGCATACACTGACATCATTGATAATCTGTGCAGAATCTTGCAGGGAAAGTCCCCCAAGAGCCCATTTTATGCTTAAACCCTCTTAAATTCAACATTTAACAGTGTTTCCTTTCAAAAAGACAGGCTTTAGTTGATTTATTCCTTTCTGCTTCTTGGGACAAGCTCCTTAAATTTAGACATCTAAATTTTCATTTCCCTTTCTTTCATTTACTCCTTACTTCTATTTTATTTCAGTGCTTTAGCATATTAAAAAAAAAATGAAAAAAAACCCGAAACCATAAAAGCTTTCTTCATAAAGCAAATGTAGTAAATTCAAATGTTTGGTTTATCCTTAGAAATCTTTGGCAGTTTCCTGTGCTTTTCCACGGCTGACTTTAACACATTAGCTAAAATTACTGCCAAAATCAGAGACTTGTGTAACTTCCAGGGCCTCAGGAAGGTAGCAGTGCCCACCTGGTGGAACTAAGTTGGTGCAGATGTCTTGACTCTCAACACTGCTTGTGCTTTATTTCAGAATTCATGTTTGGAAATGAAACCAGAAAGCAAAGAAATAGCCCCAGCCTGGCTCTGTGCAAGGCAGATCTATCTGCCCACTTCCAAGCACTGCATGGAAATAAAGTGTAATGTGAAATGCACAACCAAATTGCCTTTAATTTATTTAGTCTGTTAGCTCTGCCACCTCCCAGAACCCTACACTTCAAAACCTTTGCTTTT